>NW_022631198.1:0-103323 GCF_010015895.1 Lontra canadensis | reverse complement strand
AAATAAAAAAAATCTTTAAAAAAAAAAAAAAAAAAAAAAAAAAAAGATAGGAATTCCACTAGATTGTGATGTATTTTTACTGCATCCTTCTCTTATCAGAGACATTTCAAGCCCAAAATACTCATTTTTAGAATTAGGCTGATATACCTAGGTGAATTCTTCTGATTAATTCATACTCAGGACTTTCAGCTTCAGTTTTTTCATTCTCACTTTTTAATGGAAAACCATTTTAGACATGTGATTTGGTAAATATCTTATTTATACCATTTATGTCAATTTGGTTTCTGTCACAGCCGCTGCAGAAAATCTTCTGCAGTCATATTTAGTATTATCTGTCATAACACTGAAGTAGTTTATTACTTAAGGTAAGGGACATTTATTAGTTGGTTTGAACTGCTTAATTCTGTAGGATTGGTGAATTACTAGATACTGTCTTATGACGGTAAAGTAAATGAACTAGATGTGATCTCTACAGTTGAGAATTCAGCGATGTCTGAAGCATTTTTCAGGAAAGATATAATGACATACGTGGAAACATCAACAAACATATGTACCCTTACTTGAGACTGTGGTATTGTGCTCAAGTGCTTTACATGCTTTATTTTATTTAATTTCTTCAATAACCCATGAAATAAACACTGTGTTCCAAACAAAAAAGAAATTAAGGTAAGTAATTTGCCTGTGGTCATATGATTAATACATTGTGTTGAGAATTCAGATCCTCAAATCTGAATCTCTTTAATTCTAGAACCAGAGCTCTATCTAAATGACTACCCTGTTTACCACCTTCTAGAAAGAGTACAAGCTTTGGAGTGTGCTTTGGTCTGTGCTACTTACCAGATCTCTGTTTTTGGATAAGTTACTCAGGGCCTTCATTTTGTTAGTGTTTAAATACAGGGATTGATGATAATACCTACCCTAAAAGATTATTATGAAGATTAAGTATAATGTGAGGTAAAATGCCTAATATAGTGCCTGGCTGATAGTGGGTAATCTATAAGTAGTAGCTGTATTATTAATGAAGACTTTTTTTAAACCTTTTATTTTGATATTTCAGATTTCAGAGTAATTCCATTAGTACAAAGAATTCCCATATACCTTTTACTTAGATTCCCCACCTTAACATTTTGCCACATTGGCTTTTTCATTTTTTTTCCTAAACTATTTAAAAATAAATTGCAGACTTGATGCCTCTCTACCACTTAATATTTCATCATTCATATTTTAAATATGTATTTATATTGATAGAGACTCATAGATTCTTATTTTATTCAGTAGGTTATAATGTTTCTATCATTATTTAATAAAGTACAATCTCTTAAAACAATATGCAGTTATCATATCTGGAGATTTTGTTTAAATTACATGCACTAGGTTGTCCATCTGAACAGTTTTTGCAACATTGCCTAATTGTCACCTGAAATATTTTCCTTGTGACTCCTTCCCTTTCATTAGCACATAAAGTGATACCACATTTGCCAAGAATTTTTCACTTAAAGTTTCCCTATTATCCTTTTCCTTTTTTTCTTCCTTTTATTTCTTGCTCTTTCTATCTGATCTTCTTTAGGCCAGGCTTCCTTAATTAAGCTTTTCAAGTCAAAGCTGGCCTACTTAAGAACTGGTAATTCTGAGTATAAAAATTTGGGATACTTCCTAGCATAAGAACATTTGAGAACCATAGAATCCCTGCTACTACTATTTTGCCAGTTAAAAAGCTAAAAAAAAAAGTAATTAGCAGGTTTTTTTATTTTATTCTTTTCCTTTATTTAGATCTGGTAGGTACCACAGGTGAAATTTTATTGGCTCTTAAGGTAGTTATGATTACTTATTTTTTTTTAAAGATTTTATTTATTTATTTGACAGAGAGAGAGATCACAAGTAGGCAGAGTGGCAGGCAGAGGGGGAGGGGGAAGCACGCTCCCTGCTGAGCAGGTGGGGGTGGGGGGGGCTTGATCCCAGGACGCTGGGATCATGACCTGAGCCGAAGGCAGAGGCCTAACCCACTGAGCCACACAGGCACCCCAGTTATGATTACTTATAAACAATCTAAAATTTAAGTGTCAGATAATTATTTTTGCATATTCTGTATGTTACAATTTACTTTTTTCTTTTGGAGGTTTTAAGAATTTTTAAGAATATGTGCACAACTGGGGGCGCCTGGGTGGCTCAGTGGGTTAAAGCCTCTGCCTTCGTCTCAGGTCGTCATGATCCCAGGGTCCTGGGATCAGAGCCCTTCATCGCTATCTGCTCAGCAGGGAGCCTGCTTCCTCCTCTCTGCCTGCCTCTCTGCCTACTTGTGATCTCTGTCTGTCAAATAAATAAATAAAATCTTAAAAAAAAAAAAAAATGTGCACAACTGAAAGAACTAATATTTTTAGTATTTATTCTTAAGCTTTCAGTGTATAACTAGTCTTGTCTTTTGTTGAGAAAATAAGTGTATGAGTTTAGTTTACAGAGCAGGTAAGGAAGTTCCAGTAAGCACATCAATGATTTATCATTTTAAAAGCATTATATATTATTTGGAGTTTATGTTTTGCTTCCGAGTATTTGACCCTTGAAATAACAACAACCTAGATTTCACTCAGCTTGACTCCAAATGATGTAATGAGATGGGAAAGTATGTCTAGATATACTCTGTGTGGTACTGGCAATCATGCATATTCAACAAGATAATAACATAATGACATCCATTCTCTAAGGAATACAAAGTGCTTTGTGGAAATTATTTTTTAATCTTTATCTCTTCTGAGTCAAAGTGCGTGGGAGACGGTGGTAGTCCCAGTATAAAAAACAGAGGCATATATGATTCGAAGATTGCCTTCAGAGGCTCAGCCTCACTTTAAATCAAATTGTGTTACTTTATACAAAACCATAATACCCGTTTTAAAGTACATTATGAATTTATGTTAAAACAGCCACATTTTAAAAGTATCGTATTCTGTCGCAGACATAATTATGAATAAGAACTAATGATGCAAAGGGTGTTGTTAGTTTGGACTCTTTTTGGTTTTGGGATCTAAAATTTAGTGTAAAATTAACATTGCCAACTTCCTTCCGTTGTATTCTCGTCTGGTTATTCTTCAGGCCTGCTCTACTGCACTGGTCCTGGGGTGCAGTTACCCTCAAATAACCTTCAAGTAACCTCCTTTATTGGATCACTTATTTCTTGAATTTAGTGTCTTCCCTTTTCTTAGTTTATTCCCTCATTATGCTGGACCATGTTCTTTAGTAGTTTCCTGAGAAAGAATAGGAGGTGCAATTTTGAACTTTCTTAATTTATTGTTTAGCTAAGTTAGAGAGTTCTAGGTTAGAAGTAACTCTGAAATTTTTGAAGGTGCTATTTTCAGTACTTTTTAAAAAAGATTCTATTTATTTAGGGGCGCCTAGATGGCTCAGTGGGTTAAAGCCTCTGCCTTCGGCTCAGGTCATGATCCCAGAGTCCTGGGATCGAGCCCCACATCGGGCTCTCTGCTCAGCAGGGAGCCTGCTTCCTCCTCTCTCTCTGCCTGCCTCTCTGCCTACTTGTGATCTCTGTCTGTCAAATAAATAAATAAAATTTTTTTAAAAAGATTTTATTTATTTATTTGACAAAGCACAGGTGGGGGGGTGGTGCGGCAGGCAGAGGGAGAGGGAGAAGCAGGCTCCCCACTGAGCAAGAAGCCCAACCTGGAGCTCAGTCCCAGGACCCTGGGATCATGACCTGAGCTGAAGGCAGAGGCTTAACTAACTGAGCCACCCAGGCGCCCCTTTGGTATTATTAAGTCCAGTGCCAACTAAGATATCTGGTCCTTAGTATGTGATGAGCTTTTGTCTTCTGGAAGCTTTTAGGGCCATCATTACTTTCCCCCATGTTTTGGGTGTTTTTTAACCTCCCCATAGTGAGCTTATCATGCATCTTTTCCAGTTCATTGAACTGGGTGTTGAGTGGACTCCTACCGTCTGGAGACTCATCTTCAGTTCTGGGGAATTTTCTTAAACTATCATTTTCCCACCTCCTTTTTCACTGTTTTGTTTTCTGGTTTTCGTTTTTAATTTTAAAAGGCAATAAATATGTTGGGTCTCTGTTGTTCCTGTCTTACCTTTTCTCCATTTTCCATTTATCTGTTTTTCTACTTTCTGAGGGGTTTACTCATTTTGTCCTTTCAATGCTTCTATTACATTTTCATTTCCGTCCTTTCTTAAAATTTACACGAGCTCTTTTCTAAAGGATGGGTACATTCACACACACATATACACATGAATATATACATGTATTTATATGTTTCATGGATATGATGCCTCCTTTTCTCTCTCTCTGACATTAAATATAATTTGATTTTAGAGTTTCTTGAGCTTCTGTTATTGCCTCTGTTTCCTCAGATTCACTTTTCTGTTTGCTGATTGGTTTGTTTGGATCTCTGTCTTTCATTGGAGGCTCTTCTCAAATTTGTAGTGATTCTTGGTTCTTAGTTCATATTTAATTTTTTTAAAGATTGTATTTATTTGTTTGACAAAGAGAGGGTACAAGCAGGGGGAGCAGGAAGGAGAAGGAGAAACAGGCTCCCGCTGGGCAGAGAGCTCGACGACGTGGGGCTCGGTCCCTGGACCCTGGGATCATGACCTGAGCCGAAGGCAGGCACTTAACAAACTAGCCACTTAGGCGCCCCTCTTTGTTCATATTTAAAGGGGAGGCTCCAAAATCCAGTACTTGGAAGCTCGTTCTGTGTCCATAACTTGTGGGACACTTGCCAAGTGGTAGGCATCACAATGGATGATCAGAAGGGAGCCTGGCCGTTTTGTTGGGAGCTTCAAGGTGTCAGTATCTCTCCGGTCTCTTCTAGGTTAGATCTTCCCCTGAACTGGGGGGCCATCACCTGACTTCATAGGTCAGGGAAGGAAGCGTAGGGGTCTGGCAGTTCCTTGTACAGATTTCTAAGAACTCCCATCTTTAGTACCTGATCCCCTCAATTCTTGATCTTTTCTAGGATCTGGGAAAAACTTTTCTCAATCATGGTTTGAGTCGTAGTGGTACTGAGGCAAGTATCTGCAGCAGATCGGTGCTGATAATGTTATTCACATTTCTTAGTTATTCAGGTGGAATTCCCGCAATTTTCTTTTCAGTTTTCTTTATTAGAGATGTATATTTTAGAAAAGTACAGTGTTCTTATTTTAACAATTTAAAGGTAAAATGTATAAAGAAAAAGTTCATTCCCTGGTTAGTGTCCCTCCGTTCCTATCCCGAGTAACTTGTAGTAACTGACAGTTGTTAATATCTACTACTCTGTCACTGCCATACAGACATATACAAAGGTGTTTCATTGCTTGAAATGAAAGAGAATTCATACTTTACAGATTCTGTGACTTGCTTTAATCATTCAGTATATCATAAACATCCTTCCAGGTTAATAGAAATAATGCCATCTTACTCTTTTTAATAACCAAATGTTATTTCATAGTAAGTTTATATCAGAATCTGTTAAACCATTCCAAAGTTGTTTCCATGGGGGAGGTGTTTTTCTGGTTTGTCTTTTACTATGTCAAACAGTGCTCTACCATATATCCTTTTATCCTCACACGCTTTTGTTTCTTCTTCACCTTCTTCTCAAATCTTGAAATTTCAGTTTGATTCACCATTTGTTTAGAGTACTCCCCCTAGCATTTTCCTCCAGTAGGATACCTGGTGTTGCCTGTTCAAAAGTATCTTCGGCCATCTCCCAGATAGGTCAGGCTGTTAGAGACCCCTGAGCAGAGGCCTATCAGGCGGTAGTGGATGGCCCAGCATCAGTTCTGGGGAATTTTCCTTCTTGGGCTGGGCATCGCAGCAGCTGGTGGACTGTCCGCTCTCAGCCGATAGGTTCCTCTGGTTGTACGTAGCCACCGCTTACCAGCTGCAGGTATGGGGGCAGCTCAGCCCATCAGTGCAGCTCCCCGCATGCAGCTGCATCTCTTCCACTCTCTGGGCTCCTCATAATGCAGTGAAACCTAGATCCTTGCCCCAGGCTTGAAGAAAAATCTAGTCTTCCCTGCCATCAGTTCCTTGGTTCTTCCCTTGTTTGAGAGAGTATAGCCTGCCTTGCTTTCTTCCCTAGGGATTTCTAAAGAACTTGGTGGACCAGGTCTCAGGTGGACCAGGCCCTCCCCTTCACATCTGCCTTGTTCTGGTGTTCTTCCATGGAGGAAATCAGACCACAGATGAGGTCAGGAGTTATGTGCTCTGATTATCATCTTCCCAGAATCTCTTCATCTCTGTTACCTTTTTTTTTTTTAATGTTTCATATATTTTCAGCATTATTAGAGGACATTCTGTTTCCTGCTGTTTCTTATAACAGTATCTGTGGCATTCCCTTGGTGTGTTACATATCAAAATGGATACTGACCCTGCTGTCCTGGGAATAAGGCTATTGAAAGTGAGTCCTGGCACTGATAGCAAAAAAATATTAACTGAGATTCTTTTAAACAGTACATCAAAGTAGTCACATGGAAAAGACTATACTTTGTATAGTCTTTGTAAGAGAAAAGACTAACTTTGTATAGTCTTTGTAAGAGAAGGGACTTTTCCCCATCTCTCTCAGTTGTTTAGTGAATATGTAACCTTTGTCACCTGGCATGGAAACCCAGGAAAATGTTGAATGTGTCTCCTAAAATCTGCATAATTAGGGCGCCTGGATGGCTCAGTTGGTTAAGCGTCTGCCTTCCACTCAGGTCATGATCCCGGGGTCCTGGGACTGAGCCCTGCATCAGGCTCCCTGCTCCACTGGGAGCCTGCTTCTCCCTCTCCCTCTGTCTGCCTCTCCCTCTGCTTGCGCTCTCTCTCTCTCTCTCTGTCAAATACATAAATAGAATCCTTTTTTAAAATTTTTTTTAAAAAGAGGGGTGCCTGCGTGGCTCAGTCCTTCCTTGGGCATCTGCTTTCAGCTCAGGTCTTCATCCCAGGGTCCTGGGATCAAGCTCCATGTGGGGTTCCTTGCTCGGTGGGAAGCCTGCTTCTCCCTCTCCCTTTCCCATTCCCCCCGCTTGTATTCCCTCTCTCGCTGTCTCTCTTTAAATAAATAAATAAATAAATAAATAAATAAATAAATAATAAAAATAAAATCTGCCTAATTGGTTCTTAAGTAGAATTCTGGAACATAATCTTTTCATAAATTAAGGACTGGTTATATACTAATATTTTGTGATGTGTTACACTTTTGGTTCTATTTTTATGTTTGTAATTCTACTTCCCTCTCAACAGTTTTCCTGATTAAGGATATTTTAATAGCTGGCCCCTTTCAAAACCATTTTTTTTTTAAAGATTTTATTTATTTCAGAGAGAGGGGGAGAGAGAGAGAGAGAGTACAGAGGGAGAGGGAGAAGTAGGACTCAATCCCAGGACGCTGGGATCATGACCTGAGCCGAAGGTAGATGGTTAACCAACTAAGACACCCAGGAGCCCCTTTCAAAACCATTTTAAGAAGCTTTTGTAATAGTGATTTAGTCTGTTATTTCATTTGTTACTTTGGGAGAAATCACAGGGAATGTCCTACTGCTTTGTCCATCAGAGGATATTAATGGGGATGGAATGGTCATTTGAGAAAAGGACAGTGTAAAGGTGACTTAGGAAATTATTTTTTTCTGCCCGTGCTTTTTAAGAAGATGTTGCTTATCTTAGTTTTCTGTTCACTTTTTAAGGGTCTGATGGATCTGTGCAGGATAATTTTAAATGCCAGTGTAATTATCTTCTCTTTTCCCCCTTCAGCATTGCTATGGCAACAAAAGAAAATATGACTTCCCAGAGAGGAATGTTGAAGTCGATTCAGAGCAAAATGAATACTTTGGCCAGTATCCTTTTTGAAAGTTTGAAATCTCTAGTTCTTGGTAGGGGGGAGGTGTCTATGGTTATTTTTTTGGGGGGGGGGGTCATGTTGCCATCATCAATAGCAGTTGAGGCCATTACTACATAATATGAATATGCCTTGCATTCCTACTTTATAGAAATTGATACTGTTTAGCGCCATTTGTAAAAGATTGTACACTAGAAGTCTGATAATAGATTTAGAAACAAATTATCAATTTGAAAATTCAAATTATTCACAAAATTATTTTACATTTTAAAAGCTCTTGAATCCATGTTAGAATGCCACAATATATATTATTCTTACCTCAACATTGTAAATGACATGCTTTTTCTTCTTTTTCCAGTTTGGAGAATTAAGTCAGTGGCAGATGCTTAGAAGGAGAAGGAAGGAGACAGACAGCCATAACATGTTGTAGATGAGTGTAACTGCCAGTATTTTCATGTGATTCTTCATGCACGAGCTGAGTGCTCAGATAGTTTATTGTGACCTCTACTTTTTAATTCTTGAGTTTCCTGACTTTAATTAGGATTACTAATACTTCCATGAAAGCCAGTGGAGAAACTCGTAAGCCTGTTACTCTGAAACATTTTGTTTACTCTCTGAGAAGTCAAGCCTTTTGGAGAAGAAAAGTTTTCTTTCCCAATTAAAAAGGGAGGAAGCACCCATAATTTTCAAAAGTTGAGTATCTTCTGGTCCTGATAATTTAAAGTCACATTTAGTTTGATACTTATTTGCCTAGGGAGTATCCTGAAGTGTATTGGTATTTTCCAGTTTTTTTGTGAAATTTGTTCCTGTTTTGTTATCCTAAGCAGAAACCAGACATCCACAATCCTATCTGTCTTATGTAGGGCTATACAGTTTACAGAGTACTGCTGTATACATTGTATCATCAGGTTATAATACTTACAGAAGAATGCGTATTCAAAAAAGTCAAATAAAATGGGTTTTAGGACTCCATAGTCCTAAAATGGAAACCTAACTTAGACTGACTTAAGGAGGAAAGGAGGTAATTAATTTGTTTATATTTATCTCAGATTCACTGCTAGAATTTGGCTTAAGGCATAGCCCAATTAAGGAGTTTAGATTTTATTATTAATCTGCCATTCCTCTCCCTTTTCCGCGTATCTACTCCATCTCTTATCTTTCCTTGTGGCTGGCCTCATTCTCAGGTTTTCTCCTCATGATGACAGAGATGGCTGTAAGAGTCGTCTTCTGCTAGTTCAGAAATCCCTATGGAATGGGGGGGGTCTTTTCTAACAGCAGCAATAAAACGTCCCCAGAGGACTATAGTTGCCCGAGCTAGAGTCACTGTAAATATTCTTCCTGGCCAATCCTGAGTTTGTATGTATACCTGATGGCAGAGGACAAGGTCAGCCCACACTATTACATGAACTAGAAACTAGATTACTGTAGGGGGCGGGGGGGGGCCTCCGTAAAGGTAAACCAGACAGAAGTGTGCCCATTAGAAACATTTCCTAACGCCAAAAGTTTGCGTATTCTAAGGGGATTGTTCATCCTTTTACTAAGCAAAAAAAGATTAAACATTTGCTCTGTATGAGATTCGTACCTTGTAAAAGTTTCTGCCTATTATTTCATGCTCCCTTTTGTATATTTTAAAAGTTATTTCTGCATTTTTTTTTCATTATTTCAAAAAGCATTAATGCTTAACAATATATAAAGCTCTATTCTGGGTAGGAAGGGAAATTCAAGATCACTAGAAGACATGGTCCTAAACATAGAATACGTAGAATGTGTAAGTACAGGACTATGGTCCCTGCTGAGTAGTTTAATTACAGGAAAATGCAGTACAGACTCGCAAGGTGGAGGTGTTATTTCCGCTCGCTAGAGTTGTAGGTGCTTTCTGTTGGTGGTTTTCCTGACTTTGCTGGGATCCCTCTGTTAAAGAGGGCGTACCTGCAGGTGTGTTGTTGGAAATGCCAAGCAATATAGGAAGCGCAGGCGTTTGCTCTGGTCTGCAGCATACAAGCTAGAGTATGAAGAGAGTTTGAAATACTGAGTAAAATGTAGTTGTGACTGTTTTTAAACTTCTAAAATTGGAAATTTGCCATCTTTTTTTAATGTTTCCCACGTAGGATAGCTAGAGCAGTGTAACCCACTTTCCTACCGTATCCTACCTGCTGCTGCAAAGTATATTTAAAAATTTCAGTAATTCACCAGCGACTGATTTATTCAGGCCCTAGATTTGGTTCCCACCAATTGACCGATTCTAAGGGGGTTATCGCCCCGTGAGGAGAGGATCAGTTACTTCTTCAAAACTCTTCTGGCAGAACTTCCTACTCCCGAGTGAGAGAAGGGGTTTAAAGAGAGATGGAGAGGGGGAGAGGGCAAGAGGGAGGAGGGGAGTGGGGGTGGGGAATAGGGCTGCAGTAGCAGCAGTAGTTGCGGGTACCCGTGCCTCCCTGCCCTGCACACTGGCTCCCACCCTGACCTGAAGCCTGGTAGTAGAGCCTCAGTTTGTTTGAGGCCTTGAGCAGCAGGACACCCGCCGGGACATGTGTTTTTTAAGGGCTCCCTCAGTGTAACTTTCTTCCCCTGTATTTCTTCTCATATGTATTGTTTCTGGACCACGTTGATCTCTATTTTTGTGACTCCTGTGACTTTTCACTAAAGAGGATTCTTCAAATATGACCTTAATAAAGATTTCCCAAAGATCGTTTCCCCGCTGTGAACAGCCTGATCCAGCGAATCAATCTCAGGAAGCGGCGAGACTCCCTCATCCTGGGCGGAGTCATCGGCGTCTGTACCATCCTATTGCTGCTGTATGCTTTCCATTGATGGAGCGCCTCGGGGGACTCTTGGCGGCCTCCACTTTCACACCCTGATCTGGCGTAAGGAAATGGAGGAAGGAGAAGTTGATTGTCCTGATGATTAGCCTGACCTGCAGGAGTAATTCGGGACTGACAGCGGTGGACTCTGTGTCGTGGTCAGGGTGAGCTGAAGCCACAGTTTCTCTGTGCTGTCTTTTCTAACACACATTTCCTTCTGTTACGAGTTTAAAAAAAAAAAAAAAGTGTCAGTTGCTTTTGTCTTCCCAGGAGGTAAGTAAACCAATCAGAAACAGAGTTTCTGTGCTTCAGTAATAGTATGGAAGGCTGATGACAAGCCAGGTCTTACAGCTGGACTCCAGAAAACCAGGTTTCCCTGTATCCAAAGACTGCTTTCCTTTCAGCCCCCAGACTGGGTTGTGAATAAAAATAGTTCTTGTGCTTTTATTTGACACTCATGATGAGAAACCACAAGTCATTTCCTAATAAGCTGTACTATAAATTTCTATTCTGTGTCCCTGTTTTGGTATTCAAGGAAAATTACATTTTTCACAGATTCTTTGAGATGCCAACAGGTCAACTTCAACACAGTTGCGTTGTCTGAAACAGAAGACAAACACTGCAAAAAACCTTTTTTTTTCCTTCTTTTTGTAAATTGTATGCACACTGGGGTTGACTATATTACTGGAAAAGCATCAAGAATAACAGGCTTTTTTGGTCAGTCATTGTTTTTATTTTCTGTTTATTTCTTTCATTGGATTAATATTTGCTACTACAAGTCAATGAAATTCCAGTACTACCATGATAAAAGTAACTAATAGCCAATGTCTGTCATTGCCCTCACCAGTTCCTCAGAGTGAGCGGACTGCTCAGTTTTCAACTGATTATTCAACAAGCCTCATGTAAAAAGACATTGACTGAGGGGTCACCATCCAGATGATTCCATTTGTAAATGCTCCGTGGTCTAGGAGCAAAAGTTTGAGAACTGCTGCCTGATGTACTAGGAATTCTGGGTTTTATGAAAACCTGTTCATTCCAAATCTGTTAAGATTTCCCAAACCTCCAGAGAACGGTTTTATTGTTAAAGGTGCACGTAACAGAATCTGTCTCCATCTGCACCTGTCTTCTACTACCATCCCTGGACAGTGACAAAATTTTTAAACTACCCACCAGAATTCTTTTCAGGTTTAACCATTTCTCCATTTCTGTAAATGTGTGACTTGTCTAACTGAACTACCACAGACAGCTTGAAGACTTCAGCATCTGCACTCCTCACCAAGAAAGTTGCTCCTCACCATTGCAATTGACTCTGGTATTGACAGTATTGGCTTCAGACTGTGCCACAGGGAATAAAAGGATATTAGTGTGTAGTTCTTAACTGCATCACAGTGTGTGGGTGAGGACATTCAGGTGAACTCAATCACAGGCTGATGGTTATGCTAACCCCTGGTCTGGTACAGAAACAAAGGTTTTTCCTTCTGGTGTCAAAGTTTTATTATGTCCTGGGTATGAAAGGCATTTGATACATTTTTTTTTTTTTTTTAAACTACGGGGTTTATTTTTCTAAATATGGGTTGATC
Source organism: Lontra canadensis (assembly GCF_010015895.1). Classification (NCBI taxonomy): domain Eukaryota; kingdom Metazoa; phylum Chordata; class Mammalia; order Carnivora; family Mustelidae; genus Lontra; species Lontra canadensis. The sequence goes on along the minus strand of NW_022631198.1, from coordinate 91,143 downwards.
GATCAGTTACTTGATTGGGGATGCCCTTAAAAGAAAGTCTGAGTTTTCCCAACATGAACCTTAAAGGATCAGAGAAGTTCATTTATTAAATTCTCTGTTGGGAGAACAAAACTTCTCTCCCCTGACACTTTATTATTATCTTTGATTTTTCAAAGGGCCTTGATTGGTGATTGTGCCTCAGCTAAAATCTATTGGGACTTTCATTGCTATATGGTTGGCATTTATAAAATCTAAAGTATCATAAATAAAGTTATTTATTTAATTATACTACCAGTCTTTTTTACTGGTCTGGTTATTTGGTACATTCATTAAAGCTGATTATATGAGGGTAAACCGAGGTCCTGAGCTAACCTAGCTTGCTGCACTAAGCAAACATGTACTTTTGATGGGTGATGAGCCTCTCAGTTAGGGTTATGCTTAAATGAAGGAATAGAATTACGTTGGTTATTTTCGTTTTGAAAATAAACTAGTTCTTCCAAGGAAGTTGAAAAAGCTTGGTGTAGATGTTGGTGTCAGGTAGGTCTGTCTGACTAACCGCCCGGTGCTATAGCCCTTAGTGAGGTGACCCAGGGCAAGTGAAGATAGCTAGGATCTTCTCCTCTTATAGTTCCTTCATTCGCAGAAACAAGCCCTGGAATAAAGAAATAGAAGTATGCCATGTCATTTACAAGAAGGGGATTTGAGTCCTGTGATGGCTGATTTGAATTCTTTCAGTTTCATGCCATTTAGCTTTTTTTTTTTAACCATCTTAGTTTTCTCCTGTTTTCTTCTGCCCTTACAGACCTGCTGCTAGGCTCAGGAGCCAACTGTAAGTTGCTTGTTAGAGCTGGGAGGTCAGAAGGAAGTTGCCTCTTAGGGGAAATTATTCTCCCTCGGCCACTGTCAACATAATAATGCATCTTTCCTTTGGGATTATTTTAGTAACCATTCAGAACTTTCCTTTTCACTAAGAAGTATGAAAAACCATGGCAACATAAAGGACAAAAATTCCCAAAAGTGTACTTCTGAGATTTTGTTTTAATGTGTGCTGATAACTTTAGTTAAAAATGTTTAATTGATTACTAAATTCAAACCCAATTTCCAAGTGCTTCAGTTGATCTGTCCTGGCTTTCTCTATATTCTTCTTAGTGTTTTTAAGGATGCTGAAGGATTCCCTGTAACCTGCATTGCTAACCCTTTATTTTTCTAGTGTTAGAAAAGGGATTTCCTTCCCCAGTATTCCTCTCTCCTTTGTACCAAACTTGTATAGAGAATACCTTTTTCCCTACTGTGGATCAGGCATTGGAAGTAAAATCCTAAGAACTAATACAAGTGAAGAGAGGAGACATCACGTGGGCACTTTTTATACCTGAAACCAAATAATACTTACTTTAATTCTTTCCTACTGGATGCTGAACACATCTGACTAGGAAAATGTATTTACTGAGCCTTTTGATGTCATGACTTTTGGCCTCTCTGGAATGGAGGCCCCTTGGACTTGCATTCCCACCTCTGGTCTGCTATTTCACTTTAATAATCTCAACCTGATGAAAAGGACTTCAAAGAACTGGACTAACCTTTTTGGTTTTCTCATACCTCATGTTTGATCATTAGCCAGATACGATACTTTAGAAATTGACGCAGTTCTCTAACTTGCCGTGGAGGATAAATGGCCATGTCTAGGATGACACTAAAGTCTGTGGCAGTTGTCCCTAAAGCACAACCGGATTCCACTCAGAAAAGTGAACCGATTGCACTCCGTTCTTTCGGGTCAGAGGTTGTTTAGCCGGGTCTCTGTTCAGATGCAGAGCTTTTCATCGTGGTCTTTATAAACCAACCTTGTCTTTCTTTTATAAACCTGCATACCCTTTAGCTTCTCTGGGAAAAGAAAATAAGGAAGGATTAAGTGAATAAAGGACGTTTATTGGATAAAAAGCTGAGACAAAGCTGAGCCGTGTCTTGAGGGATCTTTCTCATTTTCTTTCTACCCAACTCTCACTTTAGTATAAGAGTATTTGCATCTGTTCCCATCCTATTAGCTCTTAGAGAGGGAGGGAAATCAATTCCAGTCACACTTTACCATGATGAAAGATGTTTCCTCGTGAAAAATGCCAATACAGATTTTTAAAAATCTATTCCAAATGCACTTTCTGATTTTGTTGCTTTTAAAATGGCTTCTTGGAACCAGATTTATTGTATTTGTACTTAATTTTTGTTCTCATCTAAATGTGCATTTTCTGACTGTATAGAAGAAGCTTTGTTATGTAATTTAATAATAAATTAGAAATCTAAATGGTTGTGCCTGTGGCTGTTTGTATTGAAATGGTACCATCGAGGAAGTTTGCGATGGAATTTTGAAATCTTTGGTATCGATAGGTTGTCCTTGTGATGTTCTAAAACCCAGAGTGAAACAGTACAGGTACTGAAACCTGCCCATCACCTATTGTTCGAAACCATCGTATGAATATTCCACTGATAACCCTAGAAATGAAGGACAGTCTCTTCTCAAAATGAAACTTGTGAAGGTATGACGGCAATGTAAAATTGTAGAATTGAACAAGAGAAGTGGGTTTTTACCCTCCCTAAATAATGACTTTTTATCCTAAACACCAGAACTTGATTCTTTGCCACACCAGAGAGTTTGAAAATCCCTCATGTTCCATTACCTCTCCAAATGTCCTTATTCTTATTTTATACTTCCTTTTTTTTTTTTTAAGGTTTTGTTTATTTATTTGACAGACGGAGATCACAAGTATGCAGAGAGCCCCCTCTGCTTCCTTTTTTAAAATAACAGTATAGGGGCGCCTGGGTGTCTCAGTGGGTTAAGCCTCTGCCTTCAGCTCAGGTCATGATCCCAGGGTCCTGGGATCGAGCCCAGCATCAGGCTCTGTGCTCAGCGGGGAGCCTGCTTCCTCCTCTCTCTCTGCCTGTCTCTCTGCCTACTTGTGATCTCCGTCTGTCAAATAAATAAACAAAATCTTTTAAAAAATAAAATATAATAACAGTATAATTGAAATAAAATGCATGCACCATAAAATCCACCCTTTTAAAGTGTACCAAAGGGTGTTAGTATATTAGTTGTGCAGCTAGCACCACTGACTTCAAACCATTTCAATTACCCCAAAAAGCAGCACTGTCCCCCTTAACAGTGACTCCCCGCCCGCATCTCTGGCCTTTTTATCTGACCAGACTGTTCTTACTACTTTGGCCATCCCAGTTTTCCCCCTCTCATCCATTCAAACAGTTTCCAAAGTACCCACTTCTGTTGTTTTTTTTTTTTTACTTATCTATTTGACAGAGAGAGATCACAAGTAGGCAGAGCAGCAGGAAGAGAAGAGAGGGGGAAGCAGGCTTCCCACTGAGCAGAGAGCCTGATCCCAGGGGCTCGATCCCAGGACCCTGAGACTGTGACCTGAGCCAAAGGCAGAGGCTTAACCCACTGAGCCACCCAGGCGCCACCACCCCCCCTACTTCTTTCTTGGGATCCTGACCTCCTTTTGGCTATGAACCTGTGCCCAACCCTGTGTGTGTGCACCCCCACGTAGACCTACATAAAATCCAGCACCACTCTTAGGTTAGCCATCCCTCTTACAGATAAGGGGACAAACCCAGAAGGATTCAGTAATTTGCTCAAAATCAGAGTGAACAATATAGCAAGGATTTGAATCTTGAGGGCTTTTTGATGCCAAATACTGTGCTAGTTCTGCAAGATATAATTTAACTTGTGCTGCATGATTATGAGAGGAGTTAGGAAAGAACCACCCATTTGGCCTGGTTTTTAAAGTGGTACATTTAAATCTCATTTAAAGTCCTGCAGCTTGATTATTTTCAAGGAATACGAACTAGTGGCTGTGATTGCTTAGTAAAGTTTTCCTTTATAAATCACTTCCTTTACGAGAAGTAATGTAATGCATTGAGGTTGTCAAAAAAAAAAAAAAAAAGGGTTTTAGTGGCCTTAGGTGGACCAAACTTCCTGTTCAACTCTTCCTACCTTCTAGTTTAGAACCTCACAGGTCTTCCTAGAGACGGCCGACTATGGCAGTGGTGTGCTGCATTTTCCTTCTGGGTGGAATGGCTTTGATGGGCCGCCACTCCTATGGCACCTGCCCTCTCCTTGGGAAAGGATCTGAGGCCCTGTCCCAGCATGCCTTGTCTGATGGCAGGGATGCCTAGAATTAAAAAAAAAAAAAATGGCTGGAGAATCTCACTGAAGACGTTTGTTATCAGGACATTTTCCCTTGTTTCTCTACAGCAAAAGCCAGGAGAAAAGTATATTCCCCTCCTGAAGATACAGATTTGCCGACTGAACTGGAACAAAGAGGAAAGCACTTCAGCCTGATGCCTTGGGCTCTGCCAGGCTAAGATTCCCCACCTTGGCAGACCTCCTCAGCTTGCAGAGCTCTTTATTATTAACTCTCTGAAAAGACTTAAAAGCTAAGAAGATCAGGTGCTGAATATCTGCTTAGAGGAATCCCAGAGATCACTTGACAGTGTTCTGTTGCTCTCATCCAATTGTCATCTAATTTGTTACCCCAATCTGTGGTATTCAGTTTTCCTCCTTTGGGATACAAAGCTCTTAGGAAACCGTCACTTTCTCTTAATTAGTGCATTTCTTTTAGATATTCTCAAGCATCCAATTAGTTCATGCTTTTGCTGGTGAAATTGCTTACAGCTTGAGGGAGAGCAGGCAAATATGATTGGTTACTACTTTTAAATCCCTGCTGAAAAAATACGGCTTAAACATAATCATTTCCCCCAAAGTGACTATCTCTAAATGAGGGTGGCACATAATTCATACGATTCTCCCGGATGTACGTGCACTCATGGATGATGTGCTAAGAATATGGCATTTGTGTTTTCCACTCTGGAATAAGTCCTCAGTCCCCACCTTGTCCTCTCCTGTCCCCTGTTGCATGTCCCACGAGCCCCGTTGTTCATTACTAACTGCGTGTGCCAGTCCTGAGCTGGGAGTCCTGCCTCTCATCTAACCCCTCAACGTGCTCTGCATACAGCTGCCTCGTTCATGTTCCTAAACAACTGCCAGCCTCTCATCGCTCTGTTCCAGAATAGCTGGCAGCTCCCTGTTACGTTTGCCAGTGTGATGCGTGGTGGCCAGCGCGGCGACTGCACTGCCAGGGCTGCGCAGGGAGGGAGCCGGCTCGGCCACCGGAGCCCCCCCCAACCCCAACAACCATCAGCTGCCCTCCTGAGCTGCGCACGGCAGGGCCGCCTAATGCAGGAGGAAGAGCAGATGTCCCGTATTCTGCCGCTGGATCAGACACTTCTGGGCCACCGGCAGAGTCACTACATTGCTCTCGGAGCAGCTCGCTTATCTGCAAAATGGACTCTCAGCAACTTGAGACTGAACCAAGTAAAAGAGAACAAGGGTATAAAATTTCTCAGAATGTTCTCCAGAAATAATGGCAGGGGTGGGGGCAGTTTTCCACCAGACCTCAAGTCTCTGGGGGCCAGGGCAGTGTTCTGGTCTTAACATCATGTGCATGAACTTTATGCAGAAACTGTCACACAACTCTTCTAAATTCAGTGAAATCTGACTCAGAGCCCCATCGTCCAGGGCTTAGGGAAAAAAAAGAAAGGGAAGGAAAGGAAAAAGGAAAGAAAGGAGGGAGGAAAGAAAGAAAAAAGGCAAAGAAAAAAAAAGAAAAAAAAGAAGGAAATAATCTTGGTCATAATTGAATCGCCTTCCCTTTGCCTCTGGGTTGTGCAAAGCTTCCAAGAGTCTTTCAGTGTCTAGAACGTTGGGAGCTGGCACTCTGATCCACACTGAGCCCCACTGATACGTTCACTATCTGAGCCCACAAAGTCCTTGAAGCCACTGGCCACTTTGCCTCCATGTCACATTTGGGCACAGGGATCTTTGCCAAAGTGCTCCTGGGCCTGGTTCTCAGCCTCCCTGGTGCACCCCAAACCACACCTATTCCCCTGAGGTGGGAGCACTGTGAGGGACGGGGACACTGGCAGAAGCCCAGGCCCAGCTGATACCAGTGACCACCCCCCCACCTCCCACTCTGCTCCCACAGTTCCCTGGCTCTTCCCACCTTCCTCTTTCCCCGCCCCTCCCAGGATGAGATGCCACTGTCCCAGATGCAGACTGTCCACTGTCCCAGATGCAGACTGTCGAGGTCTTCTCTGAGGGGCTAGGGAGGTGAAAGGATGGGATGCTAACTTCCTCAGGTGCTCCTCCCCACCCTTCCCCTCCCCCCTGCTCCCCCTTAACCCGGCCATAGCCTCAATACGCGGCACGAGGTAGGCATTAAGAGCTTGTTGAGTAAAATGGAAGAAGGAATTAAACAAAACAAAAAAACACCACAAAGTTCTAACACAGATTTTCTTTGTCTAGAAGCCCAGCTCTCAGGGGTTGTCCTGCCCCATATCTTCTTGTCTCCGCAGCTCCGAGCAAAGGCCTCCCAGAACACCCTGTGATTTGCCTGCTCCTGAGGGCTGGGGACTACAGAGTTGGAGTCCTTCCACGCCCCTCCCTCACGGGACATTTGTTAGTGTCTGGAGACATCACTGGTTGTCACAACTGTGGCGGATCATGGATAGAGGCAAGCACGGCGCACAGGACACCCACGCCGGTGGGCAAAGAATCATTCAGCCCCGAGAGCCAGAGGGCCCATGTTGAGAAACCCTGGCTCAAACTGAATTCATGTGAAAGTTGACAGCATCCCTCAGGGATGAAAATTACTCAGAGAGGTCCCCTTGCCACCGATTCCTCCTCACTGCCCTTTACTGGTTCCAACTGCTTATAAGGCAGAGCCGGCACACGTGATCTTCACCGCCCCTCGCCCTGCCTTTCCCTCCTGCTTCACCCCACCCGTTCCTCAGCCCCGCGGCATACACATTGGCACCGTCCCCGAGTGACATTATGTGCCAAGGGCTTTGTAAATTTCCTCCTTTGGAATGAATGACCTCCTTTCCAAGCCTGCCTGTAAAACACATTCTCCTTGTTTGAAACCCCCCCCCCACCGTGGGAAGTAATTGCCTAATGGGTGTGGGGCTTCTTTTTTGGGGTGAGGCACTGTTTCTAGAACCACATAGAGGTAGTGGGAGCACAAAGATGCGAATGTGCTAAATGCCATTGAACTGTACACTTTTTTTTAAAGATTTTATTTATTTATTTGATACAGAGAGAGAGATCACAAGCAGGCAGAGGGGTGGGGGGAAGCAGGCTCCCCGCTAAGCAGAGAACCCAATGCGGGGCTCAATCCCAAGACCGCGAGATCATGACCCGAGCCGAAGGCAGGGGCTTAACCCACTGAGCCACCCGGGCGCCCCTGAACTGTACACTTTAAAGTGATCTACCTTGGGGCGCCCGGGTGGCTCAGTCGGTTAAGCATCTGCCTTCCCCTCAGGTCATAATCTCAGGGTCCTAGGATCGAGTCCCACATTGGGCTCCCTGCTCAGCAGGGACTGCCCCCTCTCCTTCTCATGCTCACTCTCTCGCCCTCTCTCGCACAAAAATAAATAAATACATCTTTTAAAAAATGAACAATTGGATCACCATAATCAAGATAGGAGACATATCCATCACGGCCCAAAGTTTCCCTGTGCCCCTTTGTAAATCCCTCCCTCTAACCCTCCTCACCCCCTCATCCCCAAGCAACCACTGCTCTACCCTCTGTCTCTATAAATTAGTTGACATCTTCTAAAGGTTCATGTAAATGGCATCATGCAATATGTTATGTGGGCCTGGCTTCCTTCACTTAGGGTAACTATTTTGAGATGTATCCACGTTGCGTGTACCAATAGACGATTTCCTTTCTTCTTGTTGAATAGTATTCCATTGTTTGAATGTAGTACAATGTGCTCGTCTACTTCGCTGCTGTTGGACTTTGGGATTGTTCCCAGTTTGGGACCATCACAAATAAACCTGCTGTGGACTTTCACACACCTGTCTGCACATGGGCATGTATTTCCCTCTCTCTTAGGTAAATACCTAGGAGTGGACGGACTGGATCCATTGGCCAGCCTCTGTTTTACTTTTTAAGAAATTGACAAGCTGATATCCAAAGTGTACCATTTTATTTTTTTTTTAAAGGATTTTATTTATTTAGCTGTCAGAGAGAGAGCACAAGCAGGGGGAGGAGCAGAGGGAGAAGTGGGCTCTCTGCCGAGCAGGGAGCCCGATGCGCGCTCAGTCCCAGGACTCTGGGATCATGACCTGAGCTGAAGGCAGATGCTTAACCGACTGAGCCACCCAGGCGCCCCCAAGGTGTACCACTGCATAATCTAGTCTATGAGAGTTCCAGTTCGTTCACATCCTCACTGACATTTGGTATAATCTGTTACATTTTAGCCATTCTCACTGGCGTGTAGTCATGTCTTGTTGCGGTTTTAGTCTCCATTTCCTTAATAACTAATGATGTCGAGCTCTTTCCAGTTTTTGTCACCTACATATCTCTCCTGGTGAAATGTCTGTCTAAATCTTTTGCCCACTTTTATGGGTTATTTTGTGTGCGGAATATCAGGAAAGGTATTGGAGATGGTATGAGCTGCCAGCTCTGGGAAACGGAAGGAGCAAACTGGAGGCCACAGTCGAGAAGGGCTCTTCGTTTCTCACCCTGTGAATGCTGCCTCTTATAATTGTTTATAGTTTTTAAAAGGGAAATAGGCTGCTTAGAAAGACATCAGTACTGAAAGCATATTTTATAACGGATGGAGGGAGACTGCTCTGTTTAGCCAAGAGCAGTTCCGACACTCCGCACTGGTAGGAAATTGGAGCACTGAAGCCTTAATGGAACCGTGAGCTTTTTACATCGCTTCGTATTTAATCATTCATGGTGGCACACCAGGGACAACGCTGCTGCTGGGCCAGGACTCCTCTAAGACCCCATCAAGCAGGGCTTGGTATTTATGGTTTTGTTTTATTTTTTCATTAAAGAGATTTTATTTATTTATTGGTCAGAGTGAGTATAAGCAGGGGGAGCAGCAGGCAGAGAGAGAGGAGGAAGCAGGCCCCCCGCTGAGCAGAGAGCCCAATTGCAGGGCTCCATCCCAGGACCCCGAGATCATGACCTGAGCCGAAGGCAGATGCTTAACCGACTGAGCCACCCAGGTGCCCCTGCTTTGTATTTATGTTTAAGTGAATATTGTTTCAGCTTGTTCATTTCTTCCCTCTGCTGAAGCTGGCTTACGGAAAGAAGACCAGAGGCTGGCTCTCCCACCCTTGTCTGTGATAGATTTGGTAAACTTTCCTTCCCACAGCGTGCTTCCCGCTTCCAGCCCTGCTTCCCACCTGGGACATGCCTTAGATTTTTAGGTGTTCTGATCCAGGGGAGGTGACTGCCTCGTCCAAGTTCATGTCCTTTTAAGAAAGCAGTGGTGAATTAATAAGAAATGCTTTATCTTCTAAGACCTCTTTGTGAGACCTCGGTTCTGGTCCTGCTCTTTGATCCAACCCACTAATTAGTTCGTAAAAATTTCACATAAACTAAAATTCATCTCCTAGGCTGGCCTGGGCTCTATCAGATTAATATTTAACTCCAAGGAAGCATGGACATTTGCCTTAAAGAAGTTCTTGATTGTAGGGAAGGATCTACACTGTTGTATTATTTGAATGTCATTGACATTCAAATAATTCCTCCCTAAAACATTCCTGCCTAAAACTCCCTGTATTCCTCTGTTGAAAACAGGAAATTCTTATGAATCAATTCACTGGTTCATTCGTCATATAGGGATCTTTGTATTACTTTTTTCCTGACAAAAGAAATGTGTGTTTATTATGGAAATAAGGATCAAGTAGAAAAATTCAAAGAAAACAAAAATTCCCTGTTTCACCAACTTTCCATGATAACAGCTAACACTTGAAATGGTTTTCATTTTTGAACATATCCGAATATTTATGTGCATATATTTTTTCTAAAGTTGGGATCATGTGGTACATATTATCAGATTTTTTTCAGGGAGTAGAGCATACACAGCTTCTATACCGTTACATTTTCATATGAAGCATATTTTGCCACGGCTGCTCTGAATTTCATTATGCAGACACCTAACTCCTGATTGTTCCATTATACTAATTCAGCCAACACCCCATTTTTCTTTAATTTTTTAATTTTATTTATTTATTTATTTTCGAGAGAGAGAGAGCACAAGCAGGGGAGAGGGGCAGAGGGAGAGGAAGAGAGAATTCTAAACACACTCCATGCCCAGCACAGAACCAAATGCGGGGCTCAATCCCATGACCCTGAGGTCATGACCTGAGCTGAAATCAAGAGTTGGACACCCGACTGACTAAGCCACCGAGGGGCCCCAACAACACCCTATTTTTTAACTCTAAAGTGGTTTCCAGTTTTTATCCCATTATAGATAACTGAGCAACACTTGATTTTTCTTTTTTTTTAAGATCTTATTTATTTATTTGACATACAGAGATCACAAGTAGGCAGAGAGGCAGGCCTAGAGAGAAGAGGAAGCAGGCTCCCTGCTGAGCAGAGACCCTGATGCGGGGCTCGATCCCAGGATCCTGGGGTCATGACCTGAGCCAAAGACAGAGGCTTTAACCCACTGAGCCACCCAGGTGCCCCTTGATCTTTCTTTTTAAAAATCTTGAAAGAAGGAAACATTCTGCCAATTCTCAAGACATCTTCAGCCTCTTCCTTCTTTCTGTGTGTGTGTGTGTGTGTGTGTGTTTTGAATTGGACCTAATTGAGCTCTCCAATTTGCATGAAGAATGTCCAGGCTGTTTCTCGTAGATATACGAAAGAGGGATCCCAAGGAGGATGACGCCAGAGTAGAGAGAGTAGCACTCGCCCAATTAGAGTGAGCCAGGAATAGTTTTCATGGAAGAAGGGCTGCAGAGAACTAAGTAACCTCCCCTGGAAGGTTCCTTTTAAAACTCTAAGTCTCGGGGCGCCTGGGTGGCTCAGTCAGTTGAGCATCCAACTGTTGATTTGGGCTCAGGGCACGATCTCAGAGTGATGGGATCAGGCCCTACTTTGGGCTCCACACTCAGCCGGGAGTCTGTTGGAGACTCTCCCTCTCTCTCCTTCTGCCCCTCCTCCTGCTCGCTTGCTGTCTCAAAGGAATAAATATATCTTTTAAAAATAAATAAATAAATAAATGAAACTCTAAGTCTTGTGGTCACTGCCTGTTCTTTGGAACACTCCCCCTCCTATTTGTTGGTTCATTACCATGACCATTCTCAATCCTTGTTGCACACTGGAATCACTTGGAAAAGAGGAGTTTTAACACTATATATATACATATATATATATTTGCCAGATCTATCCCAGTTGGACTTGGGATGGAGCCCAGACATTGGAATTTTGTTTTCATCTCTCTAGATGATTCCAGCTTGCAGTCAAGACTGAGAACCTCTCTCTGCTTTTGTGGCTCTTTACTCCTTCAGGGAGCCTTGAGTCGCTGTCCATGGTCCTGAATCTCTTTAGGCTGCAGGCTACTCTCAGGGAGTCCCCGCTTCCCACTTGGCTCGGCCAAAGTCATAAGCAGCTGTTTCAGAAATGCTGATGCATGGAGGAAACAGTATCCCAGCTGGCTCTTGCTGATTAGGGTGAAAAGATCAGCATTTCACTACGCTGCATCCACCTCCCTAGACAGCCAATTAGCCACAGAAACAGCAGACACTGCCTAAAAGAGCTCTTTCAGGGCTGAGCTTTTAATGCCCAGAAGCACATTAGGTAGCTAAACAATACTATATTCACATCAGGCAAAACCATCTTGCTTCGGGTTGCAGTATTTGCTTCCTGGAGAAAGGGGGCCTCGCCTTAGAGCTGGAACTTGGTAGCACCTGGATAGTGGAGGGGGGGCGCGTGCGTTGCATTCTGGGGACACAGATGGCAATGGAAGAGGGAACATTAGACCCAGAGTCAGAAGATGTGGGTTTGAATCTCCTCTCTACTTTTGTCTGGCAGCAGGACCGTGCAATTAATCCAGCTAATTGTCAATTCCTTGTCTATAAAAGAGGATAAAGATGGGTGTCATAATTATGTCATAACTATGCACTAATTACTTGTCAGAGTTATGGGAGATACCGTTCATAAGCATAGCAACAAATCCAGGGGTGCGGGGCTGACCTGACAGAAGAGAGATTTTTGAGTTTGTACTAATGATCAGAAACCAGGCTTCTTAGGCTTCCTCAGTCCCCGTTCCTGCTGATGTAGGGGAGGAGAGAATGAACAGGGGGTGGTGGCTGGCAGCCATCTTCAACAATGGTAAAAGCACCTAAGGGGGAGAAATGTGAGATCTATTCTGTGTGGTGGTAGGCGACAGACAGCTGGAGCCCAGCAATCAGGAGTTTAGCAAGCCTTCTAGGTGATTCTAATGCACACAAATGGCTAAGAACCACTGGTCTGGACGTTTCTTTGTATGAATACCCACATTCTGTTTAGCCATCCTACTGTGGTGAATAATTGTCAGTTTGAACCTATTACAAAATGGGCTGCTCTGAATGTTCTTGAACATGGGTTTTGGGACACATACATACACTTTTCGGTTGGTTAGGTATACATAGGAGTAGGGCTATTAGATTATAGATTTATACATGTATTTAGAATACTTACCTTTAGGATATACTGTCACGGTTTTCCAAAATGATTCTACCAGTTTCCATTCCCACCAACAATGTATGAATATTCCAGTTTCCACATCTTCGTCAACACTGGGCATTGTCACTCTGAATTTGCATATGATCCACAACTCCATTTGTGGGTATATGCCCCCAAAGAATTGAAATCGGGGGTCTCTAAGAGTTACGTGGACACTGATATTCATAGCATTATTCACAATAAGCAAAGGGTGGACGAAATCAAAGTACCTATTGATGGATGAGCGGATCAACAAAATGCGGTATGTGTGTCCCGTGGAATACTGTTCAGCCCTAAAAAGGAAGGAAATCCTAACACCTGTGACAACATGGATGAACCTTGAGAACATTAGGCTGAATGAAACCAGTGACAAAAAGACAAACACTGTATGATTCCACATATTATATGAGGCACATAGAGCAGTCAAATTCTCAGAGACAGAAAACAGAATAGAAAATACGTGATTGCCAGAGGACTTGGGGAGGAGGAGGGGGCAATGTGGAGTTAGGGTTTAACAGGTACAGGGTTTGCATTTTGCAAGATGAAAGGAGTTCTGGAGACGGATGGGGATGGTTGCTGCAAAGATGTGAATGTATTTAACATGACTTACTGAACCATACACGTAAAGATGAGTAAGAGGGATGCTTGCTAAAATTGGAATAAGGGAAGATGGGCTTGTCCCCAGCACAAGGATGACATGTGAATTCGTGAAGCGTTCCATTTTTTTTTTTCAAATGAGTAAGATGCTAAGTTTTATGTTACATGTATTTTACCGCAATTAAAAATGAAGACTGAACACTGTGGGTTTAAAACTGAGAAGAGATTCTCTGCTGTCAGAGTTGAAGCCAAAGATGTCATTTTCATTCTGCAGTGCTCCTGGCTGTAATTACACTGTGTGTAATTACAGTAACTTGGGCATTTATAAACCTTTGGGTTCTCATCTGTAAAATGGGAAAACTAAATACCCTTTAAAAGAGTTTGACACCCCTATGACATATACTCAAACGAGTTTATGTGAAAGTTAAGTGGTCCATAGTAGATGTTCAGTAAATGTTAGTTGAGTGTGAAACTAGAGTTTCTGGGAGTGGGATGGAGGATCTTATGATTTGTCCCCGGGTAGCTGGCATTAAGAAGGAGACTGAAGTTTATTTTGTTTTGTTTTTGTTTTTAAATATTTTTTTAAAGATTTTATTTATTTGTTAGACAGAGAGAGAGAGATCACAAGTAGGCAGAGAGGCAGGCAGAGAGAGGGGGGGAAGCAGGCTCCCCTCTGAGCAGAGAACCCGGTGTGGGGCTCGATCCCAGGACCCTGAGATCATGACTTGAGCCGAAGGCAGAAGCTTAACCCACTGAGCCACCCAGGCACCCCCCCTCCTTTTTTTTTTTTAAGGTAAAATCTTTGAAGAGAGAGAGCGAGCACAAGCAGGGGGAGTGGCAGGCACAGGGAAAAGCAGGTTCCCTGCTGAGCAAGAAGCCCAAGGCAGGACTCGATCCCAAGACCCTGGGACCATGACCTGAGCTGAAGGCAGACATTTAACCAACTGAGCCACCCAGGCATCCCCAGGAGACTATTTTAGTGAAAATGAAAATCTGCAGTTTGCTATTTAACTCCTCTGTGTGCTCTACTAACCATCTGTAAAGGGGGTGACTTCTTCAGGTCTGTTCTCTCCAAACACAGGCTCATGTTCCCTGATGGAGGGTTTTCTTAATTTCTGCTAAATTCCTTCTCTGAAGCAGGAGAAGGCTCAAGGGAGGTGGTTTTCCTTCCCAGCAGGACCAACTATCTCCCTGAGAATGAGCCTCCAGGGTTCAGCTTCCCCCAACCATACCCCCCACCTCCCCGCACCCCTGATCTGCCCTGGGGAGATCCCCCTGTGCAAGGGAAGCATCCTGGGGCAGAGGGCTCTTGGGACTGCAGCTGCTGGGGCATGTGTGTCTCAAGGAGGCTCCTTGGGCAGCAGGACTTTGCCCTTGTTGTGGGTGAGCCAGTGAGAGCTGCCCCAGGGGCTGGAGGAAACATTCAGGAACAGACTCCCCAGAAACCCCAGAAACATGAGCAGCAATCCAGAGTTGAAAACTCTAAGTCCTCTCATTAAAATAATGGTTTGGCCTGTGAAGTTAAATCCATACAAGATCTCTGGGGCACCTGGGTAGCTCAGTTGGTTAAGCTGCTGCCTTCCGCTCAGGTCCTGATCCCAGAGTCCTGGGATCCGTCAGCATTGGGCTCCTTGCTTGGCAGGGAGCCTGCTTCTCTCTCCGCCTCTGCCTGCCTCTCTGCCTGCTTGTGTGCGGGCGCGCGCTCTCTCTCTCTGTGACAAATAAATAAATAAAATCTTAAAAAAAAAAAAACCCATACAAGATCTCATATTCTGGTTTCGGAAGTGCTGATGGCTATAAGTGACCAGAAAGAAGACTGACGGCCTCAGTGGAGGCAGCTGGGAAAGAGCCCGGATTTGGGTAACAGAGAGACCTATGCTGGATTTTAAACTACAGACGGTCAGGAGCTGTGGTGTTAGATCTCACTTGGGAACAGTTGCTGGTGGGAGACAGCAAGTGCAACAGGTGTCTCTAAAGCTGCACTCAGATACTTTTTGGTTTGGTTTCTCCCCCAGAGAGGGGGGGAATTTTATTTATTTTATTTTATGTTTTTTAAGATTGTATTTATTTATTTGACACAGAGAGATCACAAGTATGCAGAGAAGCAGGCAGAGAGAGAGGAGGAAGCAGGCTTCCTGCTGAGCAGAGAGCCCGATGTGGGGCTCGATCCCAGGACCCTGAGATCATGACCTAAGCGGGAGGCAGAGGCTTAACCCACTGAGCCACCCAGGCGCCCCCAAATTTTATTTTTAATTAGCAAGTGCAATTGACAGGTTTCATTTGAAGTGGTGAGTATCAGACAATTGCTAAACTATTACCCTCTCCTGCCTACCACCGTCTCCTGTGGGTGATCACCGCCGAGTGAAAACCTACACACTGGCCTGCATTCATTCACTTGTCAGATTACAGTAAAGTACCTCCAGCCCAGCCTTTTCCTGGGCCCTGGGCATTCAGTGGGTACAAGACAGACTGAAGACAGACTTTTGGGCTTTGGTGCAACTCAACTTGTATACACTTCGTACACACAGCCAAACCAAATAAATGATGGTTTTAAGCAGCGAATGCTTAAAAAAAGAAGAAGGAAGGGGAGGGGCTGGGGGAGGAGGGGGGGAGGAAGTGGGGGAAGGAAAAGGAGGAAGAAGAGGAGGGGGAGGAAGGGGGGAGGAAGGGGGGAGGAAATGGGGGAGAAGAAGAAGAGAGGTGCCTGGGTGGCTCAGTCAGTTGGGCATCTGCCCTCAGCTCAGGTCATAATCTCAGAGTCCTGGGATCGAGCCCCGAACCCAGCTCCCTGCTCAGCAGGGAGCCTATTTCTCCCTCTCCCACTCCCCCTGCTTGTGTTCCCTCTCTTGCTGTTTCTCTCCCTGTCAAATAAATAAATAAAATCTTTTTTTAAAATAAAATAAATCTTGGGGTGCCTGGGTGGCTCAGTAGTTAAGCATCTGCCTTCAGCTCAGGTCATGATCCTAGAGTCCTCGGATCGAGCCCCACATCGGGCTCCCTGCTCAGCGGGAAGCCTGCTTCTCCCTCTCCCACTCCCCCTGCTTGTGTGCCCTCTCTTGCTGTCTCTCTTCCTCTCTCTCTCTCTGTAAAAATAAATTAATTAATTAATTAAAATAAAATAAAATAAATCTTTTTAAAAAATTAAAATTTAAATTAAAAAAAAGATTTAAGATTGTGGTGGGGGAGAAATCAACAGTCAACAAGCAAAACAAATCAGTAAGATGAGCTCAGAGAATGGTGCGTGCCTGCTGATGATACGCCTGCCGAACGTGGGAGAGAGTGACTCAAGTATGCAATTTCAGGACATTTCTGTCTTGTTCATTTCACTTTTTGCATTTTCCAAGTCTGTCGCAATGAAGTGGAATTAAATTTTGTAATCAGAATGAAGTTAAAGAAGGAAGAGACTACTGCACACTCCCGAGAAGTCACCCAGAGGGAGCACAGGGGAGCCCGTACACACCGGGGGCGGGGGAGCGCTGATAAGGGGTTTTTCCTTGCCCCCCACCCACCTTCTATGCTGTCGTCATTATAATGAAACCTGGTGCACAGGGAGCCAAAGTTGGTCTCCTCAGCGCATGTTTACCTCCTGCCTATTTAACCAACACAAGAACAGCTCCCACGGGCCATGATCAAAACATGAGTTCACTGCGTTTGGTTCCTCTGGGAGGGCGAGCTGGCCGGACCTGGAACCGTGTGTCTCCCTCTCTGGGGAATGTCCTGAGACCCTAGAGGGAGCCTGGCCTGGGACTTGACTCAGCTTCCCAAAGGTCCCCACAGATGGGTAGATTTGGGGAGAGCTATGAGCTGGTATGAGGGACATAAGGAAACCACAAGGGCCCATCCAGGTTGAATCCCTGCGCTTTCCAGCGTCCAAGTGGTCCCTTATGTGGACATCTTGCTATGGCCACAGGACCACAGAAAGCCTGGCCCATAGAGAAGGACCTCTGACCTCAGTAGGGGAAGGAGGAGGTCCTGGAGGTATCTGCCTCCAGCTGTGGCCATGGGAGGGCAGGGTTCCAGCGAAGGAAAACTGGGGCAGGGGCTGAGAGAAGATTTGAGACAAGAGCCAGATGGAAGCAACCAGTTTTAGGGCGAGGGCCAAGAGCAAAAATTGAATCCGAAGCAAAGGTCAGGAGACGTAAAGCCTGGGGAGGTCCCTGGAGGTGATGCCCAGGCCAAGGGAGGGAGGTTTTCTGGAGATCAGCCCAGTCAGAACAAGGAGAGAGAGAGCTTCTCTGGGCTTCTAGCCCCTCTGAAAACAGCCCCCCCATCCCACCCACGTTGTGCTTTTCTGTGTGTCCTTTTGGTGGTGTGAGGCTGGGATGTGTGAGGAGGCCGTTTTGCGGGAAATGGAAGGGGACAGCTACTTCATCTCCTCAAGGTCCAGCTCCAGTGCCAAGAGCCCTGAGCTGAGCCCTTTTACTACCGAGCAAGTTGCTGTGTATTGAAAACAAATTCCTTTCTGGAAGCCTGGAAGAAAAATGCTCAGGTACTCACAGTGATTGCTTCGGCTAATGGATTATGGGGAAGATTGTTTCCTCCCGCCCACATTCCTATTTTTAAAAAATATATATAAATTGTGAGAATAATACAGAAATAAGAGTTTGTTGTGAGAGTCTGAGGATAGGAAAGACTATGGACTAAAAACTGGAAGGCTGCCTTTGTCCCCTCCCCTGGGACGCCTGCTGATTTCACTTTGGGGTGCATAACTTGTATCATTTTTATGTTTAAAAACAATGTTAGGGGCGCCTGGGTGGCTCAGTGGATTAAGCCTCTGCCTTCGGCTCGGGTCATGGTCTCAGGGTGCTGGGATCGAGCCCCTCATCCGGCTCTCTGCTTGGCAGGGAGCCTGTCCCCCTCTCTCTCTGCCTGCCTCTCTGCCTACTTGTGATCTCTCTCTCTGTCAAATAAATAAATAAAATCTTAAAAACAAACAAACAATGTTAAAGAACGAAGGTTGCGCCAGCCAGGGAGCACCAAGTTCTTGAGGAGGAGGGTTGCTGACCGCATTCGCAGGGCCTGAGAGATCCCCTGGGATGCTGGGCCGTGTGCCACGCACGCTTCTCCTGCTCACTTCGTTCCTGGGTGGGAGGAGGGTTCCCAGAAAAACCGGGTCTCTCACCCGGAAACCTCAGCCCCTGACAGGCCACTGTGCACGAGGAGATCCCTGTTATAATGTCCTTGAGGAACCTAGAATTCAAAGCAAATTAAGACATGCGAAGAAGAAAATTCTGCATCCAGGGAAACAAGCAGAGAAACTTTGGAGACATGGGAGGAAACTGAGGCAAGAATGTGGGCTGATCGACCCCAGACACCCACTTCTCCAGCTCCTGACTTCCGCCACCCACTTTGCCCCTACAGGCAAATACGAGGGGAGAAAGAGGCTCCTGGCTGCTGATCCTGTGGCCTGGGGTGCCAGGGGCCATGCAACCTTGCTGAGCCATGCCCACCAATGGGAAGAAAGATAAGCAAATAAATAAATGATGGTTTATACATATTATACAGCCACTAAAAAGGATGTTCACAAAGAGCCTTTAATAACACAAGGAAATGTCCGGCTCTGCAAATCTAAAGTAGGTTTGCAAGAAAGGGCTGGGCTGTGCATTAGTTTTAGGATATCCCCCTCTCTAGCTTCTCATGGTGGTTCACGTTGCAGGCCGGCGTGTTCAAGGCTCTGAGAAGTCTTCCAGCCAAGTGCCCATACTTAGCCTTATTTAATTCAGTGTTTTCCTGATCTCTTTGATGATAGAACCCTCTTCTGTGCACCCGTTTCCCAGCCACAGGATCAAGGGGTGTCACCCCGCCCACCTCGTTGTCCGCCTGCTGGGTGGTCGTTGTATCTCCCGCAGACAGTTGGCTCCCCACACCTCCTCCCTGGAGGCCCCAGGAGCGCCTTGACCCACAGATGTTGTCTTTCCCTCCTCCCCCTCACCTCCAATTCCCACCCCACGGCCTGGCATGTGAGAGTTGCGGGAACACTTTTTGGAATGAAGAGTCCATCGTGTTTATTTCCAGTGTAGATACTGATCATCTGACTGTTCCTTCCTTCTTCCTTCATTGGTGCTTCTGAGGGGTTTTATCAGCATTGGATGAGCCATCAAGCCACCCCTCCACTGTCCCTGATTTACCTATAATAAGGGATTAATTACCTACCAGGCAGGAACGTGGGTTTAGAGCAAGTGTGGGTAGACCATGGCCCATGCGGCAATTCCAGTCCCCTGCATGTTTTTGTTTTTGTTTTTGTCTTCCATTTTATTATTTTATTTTATTTTATTTTATTTCCAGTGTTCCAGCATTCATTTTTATGCATCACACCCAGTGCTCCATGCAATCCGTCCCCTCCATAATACCCACCACCAGGCTCACCCAATCCCCCACCCCCCTCCCCTCCAAAACCCTCAGTTTGTTTCTCGGAGTCCACAGTCTCTCATGGTTCGTCTCCCCCTCTGATTTCCCCCAACTCACTTCTCCTCTCTATCTCTCCATGTCCTCCATGTTATTCCTTATGCTCCACAAATAAGTGAAACCATATGATAATTGACTCTCTCTGCTTAACTTATTTCACTCAGCATAATCTTCTCCAGTCCCGTCCATGTTGCTACAAAAGTTGGGTATTCATCCTTTCTGAGGGAGGCATAATACTCCAGAGTGTACGTGGACCACATCTTCCTTATCCATTCGTCCGTTGAAGGGCATCTTGGTTCTTTCCACAGTTTGGTGACTGTGGCCATTGCTGCTATGAACATTGGGGTACAGATGGCCCTTCTTTTCACTACATCAGTATCTTTGGGGTAAATACCCAGTAGTTACTGCATGTTTTTGTAAATAAAGTTTCCTTGGAACCTGGCCATACACATTCATTTCTTTGTATTTTCTATGGCTCCTTTAGAGCTACTCTCTGGCCCCTTACAGAAAAAGTTTGCCAGTCCCCAACTTAGAGGATTTCATAATGCGTTTTATTTGATTCACCTCGAGTGATAAGGAAAGGGGAAGCCCATTAAGCAAAGAGGAGTAAACATAGACATATGTTTCAAAGCAAGAAAGAAGCAACTTGTAATTTTCGGCAATTACTAATAGCCAACCAGCTGCGCGTACTAGCAGTAATAATAATGATGATGCTGGCTTTCACGTTGGTCATCTTGGCTCTGAGCGCCTTCGGGAAGACGAACTCGGTTGAGCAGTAAGAAGGAAGCAACTGCTTCTGATCTGGCCACTTGAAGAGCAGATAGCTCAGTGAGAAGTCAAGCCCCGCTTCTGAGAGACGGGTTAGTTAGGACAGGCTCCACTTAAGACAGAAGCAAGAAACAACAAACGTCTTCAAGGTTGGGGTCCTGGACACAGGCAACAGCTCCCAGGTCTCCTGGGACGGGTCAGGTCCTCCCACCTGTCTGCTCTCACCCCTCCCAGGATATCCAACAGCAGGATGTTCTTTGTGGCATAGGCCACGCCCCTCCTGACCTCTGGGTATTTGCTCAGGCTGTTCCCTAGGGTGCCCTTCCTTACAGTCTCCTCCTCCCACACCAGCACTCAGCTCAGCCCAGAGCTCAGCTCCTTGAGGAGCCCTCTGGCCCCTCCTCAGCGCTGCTGGGGTTCTCTCTGCTTACCCTCATCTTCACACAGCCCCAACTCTGTCTACTTTGCGTGTCTCTCTGCCTTTCTAAGCAGCTTGTGAGCAGAGACCAAGCCATGTGACACAGCTGTGGTCAAAGTATGCAAAGCAGAAGTCACGAGATGGGACTTGCAAGAAAGCTTCTAAAACAGAGCCCACCCAACCTTTGGCCCTTTCCACCCTCCCCCTTTCCTCCTTCTTGCCAGCGGGAATGACTGGAGCCATGGCAGCCATCCTGTGGCCCTGCGGAAGGGGGAATGTTGGAATGCGGAAGGGCAAAAGCCCCAGGCTCAGAGAGTGAAGCCAGAAGACTGCACCGGGATGATGACATCATGGGGACACTGCCCCTTCCCCGGGCTGCCTACTTCTGGACTTCTTGTTAAATAAGATAAAAAGAACCCTATCTTGTATACACTGGTGTTGGGAGGGCCTCCACCAAAAACATGTCTTAATGGATTCAGTGAGGAGACAATGGAACCGTCCTTGAGCATAGGAGAGGGCGGAGGAGCAGGGGAGAGAAAGAACAGAGACTGAAGAGGGGAGGGTTGACCCCGCAGCCATCTGCGGGGACCAGACTGTTACCACCCAGGTCCCCCACACCTCAGGCTGCTGCAGTCCCCAGGAGAAGGGGAAAGACATGCGAACTGACCAAGTTTACGTCTCTGCCACCAGGCCACATGGGGGCAAAGGAGAAATGACGCTTCTTGCATCCCCCAGGTTGGTCTGACTTATAGGCTGGACCTTACCCTTCATAAATAAGTGGGAAATGGAAGCAGGGACCAGAATCGATCCCAAGATCTGCAGTGTCAGGGAAAAGCTGGGGGACTCCAAACCCTGCAGTCCCTCTGCCCTTCCCAGGCAGCGTTGGAGCCCCTGAGATGGTCCTTTGCAAAAGTTTGGTCAGAGAGGCAAAGTCCCTGGAGGAATCCTGAATAATTCTTGGGATGGCCCCTGCCCTCCTGCGCACCCCCCCCTACACACACCTCCTGCCCTCCGCTACAAGCCCCACACCCCCGAGGCTCCGACTGCACCCCGCCGCAAGCGGACTTCATCATCCGCCCCCACACCCCTTCCCAGCTGCTGCCCTCAGCCCTTCGCCACGACCTGGACGGCCACGACGGAGCCACCATTTGTAAGTGGCATCGACATCAATAAGGAGTTTACGGAGCAGGCGCCACAGGTCACGATAGCCTTAGGACCTTCGCAGGTGTAAGGAAACAGCTCATCCGAGAAGTGAAAGGCTTCAGCATGTGGGCGGCGGGGGTGGGGGGTGGCAGTGACCCTAGCGTCCGGGGGAGCAGTGGGAAGCCTGGGCGGGATGGGTCACCCGGCTACAGGGGCTGCGGGCAGCTCTGTACCAGTCAGCCCGGATCCCTCCCAAACCTATAGGGCCTTTCCTGGGCCCACCCACGCGCAGGAGGAGAAACTTGAGATTCACCAGGGCCTCCCAGGAAGCCCATTAAGCAAAGAGGAGTAAACCCTGAGCTTCACGAGGTGGGAGGAGCTTGGCTGCCTCCAATTTGCAGTCCTCAGAGCTTCCTTCCCGGGATGAATTATTCAAGTCCACCGCCAGGCAGCGGATCAATTATGCAGGAGGCCCAAGCTCCGGCAGGGCCCGGCTTCCAGCTGACCCGCTCTGCCCCAGGCTCCAGGGAAGGACCCTCTACAGCCCTCCCGCAACGGGGCGGTGTGGGCAGGCCTCCGTGCCCGGGTCTCTGAAATCCGTGGTTGAAACCCAGCTGTCCCTTGGGAATCTAGGCTGGGAGCGGGGTTGCGGACATATCCAGGAAGGGGAACTCTTTTTTTTTTTTTTTCCATTCCCGTGCCGCCTCTACCTGGAGGGGCTCATGCGTCCCTCCACAAACTGAGAAGGAACCCCGGTACCGACCCAACCATGGGAGTAGGGATTCCTGCCGCAGGGTGAGGGTGCCAGAGATGTCCCCCGCTGGTCCTCTAGGACCCAGAGTCTGGTGGGTAGAGACTCGGAGGAGTCAGAGAGTTCATGTTGGTGGCGAATACAAGTTTTCATCCAAGCCGTAGCTTGAAGACACCTGTCTGGCTTTCTCCGGGTGGCTAACAGGTTCTAGCAGGTTCCAGCAGGTCCACAGCTGTGGGGGCCAGAGGCTGGTGAAGTTTTGTGCTTCCTTGGGAATGGTGCCTTGGGGGCACACCCACCATGATGACCCTCTGACACACACAAACACACAGGCGCGCGCGCACGCACACATGTCCCCTACACATAGGCCACCTCCTCCACAAAGGGACCCAGCCTCCCTGGGAAACACTCTGGGAAGAGGGATGCAGTCCTCTGCAGCTGTGAATTGCCAAACTTACCCAGGGTTTCCTCTTTGTCCTTCTCTTTGTTTCTCAGTCTTGCCTAGATTTTCTCAGTTTGTTACACTAGATCCTGGCAGTAGGATAGAAAGGAAGTGACTATTGTCTTTGGAGGGGAGATAAAAGACGGGAGAAGATACGACTGAGGTGAGACTAGCCCGCTAGCTCCCTTTCAGGCATGCAGACCTGAGATTCCTCAACTTTAATGTGCAAATGAACCACCTGGGGATCTTGTTAAAGGTAGATCTTGTTCAAGTTCAATGTGTGGCCCAAATTTCTGCCTTTTTTGCCAGCTCCTGCTGATGTCCAAGCTAATGGTCCAGCAACCACACCCTAAGTAGCCAGGTTCTAGAGTCTATGCCAGTGGTTCCCAGCCTCAAAAGACCATTGGGATACCCACTGGAAAGCTTTCAAGAATCCAGATGCTCCAGCCCCACCCCGGGGCCGTTTGAACCAGACTCCCTACAGACAGTGGCCAGGCATCAGCATTTCCTAATGCCTGCAGGTGATTCCATTACCCAGCTGGGACTGAGAAGCCTGCCCTAGACCAGCTCAGAGAGCTTTCCAGGGCACACAGGGTCGGGGAGTGGGGAGGGGACAGGTAGGGCTGGGGATGGAGGACAGTGGGGCCTCAAGGGTCAAGACAGGGTGTCCAGAACTACCCAGACTCCAGGACACTCTCCAGGCTGGGGCCAGGCTGTGCTCTCCACATGGATCGAACCCTTCCGTTTCACCAAGGAGGGCCATCAGACCCCGAGAGCCCTGTGGGTGTGCAGAAGTGATGATCACCCCGTTTACAGATGGAGAGTTGAGGTTCAGAGAGGCCAGACCCCTGGTCCCGGGCACCACCATCCGTCGTGGGAAGCCTCCTGCATTGCGGAAGCTCTAACTTTCCCCTCGCTGATTTTAAGACAGGTGTACCCCCTTCCCGTTCAGTTTCTAGAATTGGGTTGTGTCTGATGAACGATGCTTTCAGGCCTCAAACCAGGCACTAAGGTGATGTGATTGTGACTGGCAGAGCCCATGCATAGGAAGTGTCCATTCACCTGCATCTTATTAAATTGGTAGGCTTACAATGGTGGCATTTCATCTTCATTTGGATCCCCGGTTGTACTTCAGATATCTTTGGAAAGATCAGGAGAGGCTCCTGGTGGAGGCCACTTTCCTGCTCTTGGCTCCCCTGACCTCTGTCCAAGGTTCCCCTCCCTGCTGCCCTCATCTACTGTCTTCCCCTGCCTCCCGCAACGAACTCTCTCCTTCCTTCCAGAACTTTCCCTTTAGGTCAAAGTTCATATGGTCCAGAGAGCCTATGCTTTTCATCTTGGTGTCCTCAGGGTCCAGTACAAGGCCTGGTATCTAGTAGGTGCTTAATGTACAGGCAGCTGGAAGCCGAATGAGGTAGAAGGCCTGCGGTGACCACCGGGCTGAGTGCAAGTGGGCTCAAGAGACGACCCATCTCAAAATGGCCATAGGCCCTAACTGACTAGTTACAACCACGCGCGGTTCCTAAGATTACCAAAAAGGAGAACATTCCCCATGTTCCCATGGTCCCTCACTCTGCCCTGTAACTATGGCCCCCTCACCACCACCACCTTGCCACGGGGTCTCTCCCTCACTGTCCTGCCCACTGCTCCCTCCCAATATATTCAGTATATTTCCATCTCCTTTGTCCTGCCTTGGGTGAATCCTTTCACTGCCTGCACCACCAGCTCCCATCCCCACGTTTGCTGACCACCCCCATCCGATCAGAGTGTCCCACACTTAGTACAAGTTTGTGGAAGGAGGGGGGTGCGGAACTAGCCCCGGGTCCTTCCGGCAACCTCCCTTCCACTCCCGGGCAAAGGTTGCTGCTCCCTTCTTGGCTCTCCCAGAGACACCCCCCACCCCCCCACTGAAACACCTCCGCACTGCCCTGTGTCCCTCCCAAGTTCCCATGTTGAAACCCTCCCCCTCAAGCTGATGGTATTAAGAGGTAGGAATTTGGGGAGGTGCCTAGGTCAAGAGGGTTCTGGGATTAGCGCCTTATATAAAACACCCCAGAGGGGGAGGGAATGAGAGGGGAGGGGGTGTCTCTCTGCCCACACTCACCTTCCCACTTGGCCTGCCCTCCAGCAGCCTGGGAAGTGGATTCTTCCTCCCACCTCCCCCG
Source organism: Lontra canadensis (assembly GCF_010015895.1). Taxonomy (NCBI): domain Eukaryota; kingdom Metazoa; phylum Chordata; class Mammalia; order Carnivora; family Mustelidae; genus Lontra; species Lontra canadensis. The sequence continues at coordinate 65,906 of NW_022631198.1, read as the reverse complement.
CCCCCTGCAATTTGCCTTCCTCTCACAGGGCTTTCCTCTCTGGGTGGCAAAGCCTGGCAGCAAGAAGCCGACTTCAGGGTCGGCTCCAGGGATAGAGTTGGTTCACTATGTATTCAGTACCTTCTGTGTACCAGGCGTGGTGTGACCTGGGACAAGTCCCTGAACATCTCTGAGCCTCTGGTTACCAATCTGACCCAGGGGCTAACCCCAGTATATGTGAAACACCCAGCATGTGCCCGGCCGTGAGCAGGTGTCGGGCTCCTGCTCTCTTCTTTCTGTGTCCTTCTTCAGATGCAGAAAGGAGCCCTGAAGGAAGGTGGGTCTGGTATTCCTCACTGGAGAAACTGAGGCCTGGGGAAGACAAACTTGCCCAGGGGAATACCTCGAGCGTGCCCAGGCTGTCCACTGCCTAGCTCCTGGCCTTGACCCTGGAACCAACAGGTTGAGTGCACTTCCTTCCCCACTCCCTGTTGTTGGAGACCCCTGGACCCCAGCAGCACAAGACACAGGCCCACGGGGCACGTGCACTTTCAGCTTTATTTCTTTCCATGCCGAGCAATACAGAGGAGCCGACTGGAGAGTATGGAGAGTGTGGTGCCGGGCGGCGGCGGGGGGGTAGTTCTCGCTGCTTCCTCTGGGACATGGGAGAGGCTGCCCCAAGCTGGAAGACTGCTGGGTTCAGGCAGCCAGGGGCGGGACCCACGATGGAGCTGGGAGCAGAGGGGTGAGGCCTCAGGGTGCCAGGCTGCTTGTGGGTGGGCAGCAGGGGAGTCAGGGACCCACCTTCCCAGTCTGATCTCTGCAGGGTTCCTGGTCCTCAGGCTTGTTCTCCTCCCGACAGAGGGATCAGGCTCCTTCCACAACCCGCAGAGCCTCTGAGTTCCATCTGAGCACCTTCTTCTCCCTGGGGTGCTGAGCCTGGGGCCCCCAGGGCCTGGCCAGAGGACCACCAACTCATGAGCCACCATTTCCGTAGACCTCATGACTCACCTCCTGGCCTGAGCTGCCTTCGCAGGTGACACAAATCCTCTGGGCTCACTTCTTCCCTCCCCCAACAGTGGCATTGCTATTGTGGCCTCAGAGGTCTTGTCAAGCAAAGCCAGCCCCTCGCTTAGGGTCTGGAGAGGTTGGCGTCTGCTCCCCAGGTGGGGAACTGACGTAGGAACTCAGGCCCCAGAAGGACCCTGCCAGGGCCCCTGGGTCCTACACCCCTCCCCTGCCACGAAGGCCCTCCTAGAAGGCTCAGAGCTGCCCTTGGGACTCCTGGTAGACAGTGCCTCTGTGCTAACAGACTCCCTCCCAGGAGTCTCCGAGGAGTGTCGGGGAGACAGGGAGCGGGCTCAAGGGCCCTGAATGGGTGCTGGGGAAACAGTCTTTGCCAGCCTCTGGCTGTCGCTGGAGAAACCCGATGGCTGGGCAGGGCCCCCCAGGGTGGGAAAGCCTGGAGCTTTCCTCTCTGAGAGTCTGGGAGCTGAAGCCAGAGAGGTAGGTGGGCATAGGAGGGGGCCCTGTGGGCAGATCCTGTGCCAGCTGAAGCCTCGGGAGAATCCCGGGGCCAGAAACCAGACAGGAGGGCAAAGGACCCTGCTGAGTCCTTTCAGGTGGCCCATTAGGTCCTGAGACGGAGGCCACGGTGTCACCCCCTGCTTCCGGGCATGAGTGTGCCCAGGGCCTCCCACTCCCCCAAAGACTGGCCCCTTCAGCCAGGCTCTTCCCTCTGTCTTAGAACTCTCTAGACCAAATCAACAATAAACCTTCATAAAAACCCTCTGGCCAGGGTGCCTGGGTGGGTCAGTGGGTTAAGCCGCTGCCTTCGGCTCAGGTCATGATCTCAGGGTCCTGGGATCAGGTCCCGAATCAGGCTCTTTGCTCAGCAGGGAGCCTGCTTCCCTCTCACTCTCTCTGCCGGCCTCTCTGCCTACTTGTGATCTCTCTCTGTCAAATAAATAAATAAAATCTTTAAAAAAAAAAAAAAAAACCCTCTGGCCCACTCCCCTGTTTACAGCCTGGGAGCTCCGGGGAAGTCCTTCCCCTAGAGGTGGCCCCAACCTCCTCCCCCCACCCAAGAGAAAGTTTCGTGCTTTGTGGATGGCCAGGGGCTCAGGGTAAATAAGGCACAGAGAGTGTCAGGTGCTGCTAGGCTGGGAGCCGGGTCCCAGACCCCACCTGAGCCCCGCCGCATGGGGCCCCAAGTGTGCAGCCTGGACCATCAGGGAGGACGTGGCAGGAAGGGAGCTCAGATCCAGGCTCCTCCTCTCCTGGCTGAGCGGGGCTGGGGTCAGGCCCCAGGCAGCTGCACAGGGAGCGAGGGAACAAGAGGCAGACTGGGTCATCCTGGGAGACATGTTGGGACAGGAGTTCTCAGCAGAGATGAGCCTGAGACTGAAAAGCTGGAGATGTCTGTGGGTCCTGCAGTTCCTGATCCTGTCTTCACCAGCCTACCTCTTGGTGTTGCCACCTGTCATGCACGTAGCTGACAACTCTGTCCAGACAACTGCTCATCTTGGGTGCCCAAGGGAGTCCCAGGATGGACGCGGAGCAGCAGCTGAGCCCCTGAGCTGGGATCGCAGCAAGCATGTGGCACGAGGCATGCAAATAACTCTTTTTACACCCTGTCCCCCCACCCCAAAGAAAAGTACAAAAGAGCAAGTCCCAGATCTTGACTCCAGGTCCTCAGACACGGGAGTAGGGAGTGTGCAGCTTCTCTCCTGCCACGGTCCGGTCCCTCTCGTCTCCGTCTCCTCTGCAGGGCTGGTTCCCCCTCCAACAGGCAGTGTATGTGGTGTGGTGGATCGCGGGAGACGGTGGGGATGAGAAACCAGCCAGAGCACGGAGGCCAATACAGGGCCGTGTCCAGGAGATTAAACCCCATTAATCATTCTTGGCGCTTTTTCGCATCTGAGGTGGGCTGACAGTGGGGAGGCCTGGGGGCTTCCCTCCAAGTCGGTGCTTTGGGAGTGCATGGACGTCCCTGTCCTGTCCTCCCGCGGGAGAGGGGGCGCGGGAGCGTGGAGACCTGGGGCTGCCCAGGGCCGCCTCCGCCAGCGCAGCGCCCTGGTCCGTTTCATTTCTTCTGCACTATAACGAGAAGAGCCGTCGTGGCAGCGCGGAGCTCAGAACAGGCCTTCAAGCCATTGTTTGGAGGATTTGGGGTTTTGTTTCCGGGTGGGAAACAGCACCAGGGTTGCCTGATCGGGGTCTCTTGGTGGAAAAGAGCTCCTGCTTGTGGCAAGGAGGCAGCCTTTGCTAGGGGTTCACGTACCACGGGACACCCCCCCCCCCACCAAACCGAGAACCATCGAGGCCTGAATTTTTAAAAATTCCTTAAATCGCTTAAAAAGCCATTCCCTTTGCCAGTTTGAGTTCAGCAGGGGTCATTCATTGGCTGTGGACAAAGTTGTGGCGAGCGTGACAAGGAGGAGACTGAGGCCCAGAGAGGGGGCTCCTGAGCTAATGCCCGCACTGGCGGGTTCCCCCACCCCACGTAGCAGCCCCGCCGCCAGGCCCCCAGAGACCCAGGAAGAAGCTTCATTTCAGACACTTGGACAGTGGGGGATGTGGGTTTTAAACCCAGGGCAAGCTGATTACAGACCTGACCTCTTCTCCCCTCTCCAAAGTGGCCAAATTTGCCCGTGACCCAACCGCTGAATCCCAGGCTTTCCTGGAACTCTGGGTTCCAGATCAGTGCCTCCTTTAAGGACAGGACTGGGAATCTTATTGAAATGCAGATTCTGGGGGCACCTGGGTGGCTCAGTGGGTTGAAGCCTCTGCCTTTGGCTCAGGTCATGATCCCAGGGTCCTGGGATCGAGCCCCGCATCGGGCTCTCTGCTCTGCAGGGAGCCTGCTTCCTCCTCTCTCTCTGCCTGCCTCTCTGCCTACTTGTGATCTCTGTCTGTCAAATAAATAAATAAAATCTTAAAAAAAAAAAAAAAAGAAATGCAGATTCTGATTCAGTGGCTCTGGGCCAGGGCCTGAGACTCTGCATTTCTGACCCTTTCCTGGGCTCAGCAGCCACTGCCGCTGGTCCACGCAGCATGTCTGGAGCAGCAAAGTCTTTAGGGGAAGAGCTTAGACTGACCAGTGCAAGAGGCAGAGAGGCTTGGGGTCCTCACAAGGCGGGTGCATGCAGGGAGGCAAAAGGACAGCGCTGCCCCACAGAGCCCAGACCCTCAGAGCCACACTGGCCCATTGAGCCGCTGAGAGTTTCCTTTGGAAAGGGTGCCCCTGCTTGGTTAACTTCCCTGGGCCAGCTCTGGGGGCTCACAAGAGGGTTACTGCCAAATTCCACGACATGCATTGTTTATGTCTGGTCCCTGCTGGCCGTCTCAACAGGAATGCTTGCAGGGAAAGTCCACCATTCACCACCATTCATCACAGCCATATCTTGGGTGACACTCTCAAGGCTCAGCCAGACACAACTCTGGCCCAGGACCCAAAGCCCTCTGAGCTGGGATAGGAGCTGGCCACCTCTGGTTCCCAGGCCTGGGCTCTTTGCACACCCTTTCCTAATGTTCCGGGCATAAGGCAAGGCAGAAACCCGTCCCACTCATCTGGGTCCTGCCAGGGATGGGGTCGCTTCTCAGAGAGGATCAGCCTGTGTCCCCTACAGGCTCTTACACCGTTTCCACTGCCCCCTCCCCAGGGAGCTGGGCTGCACCCTTCCGTGGTCCTCACCCCAGGCAAGCTGGCTCGCTGAGCTCCACGCGGCTGGATCTCACCTGTGAAATTGACAGTCACGGCCACGATGATGATAATGATCCCCATGATGATGAAGGTGATACTGAGCAGCCGGGCCAGGCGGCCCAGCCTCCGGGCGCCGTCCAGGTCCCCCTGTTGCACGCTACTTCGGGACTGCAGAGAGAGGGTGGCAAAGACCTAAGGAAGGCTGTTCCCAGCAGACTGGGGTGGGGGCACCCCTTGCCTTGGCCTCCAGAACCCACCCAGCCTCCATTGCGGCCTCTCTTCCAGCACCCACCTTGGGGATGGAAGGCAGGCTTCTCCCGCAGAACTGGCCTGGACTCAGGAGGCTCACACCCCTTTTGGGAACACCCCGCCGAGCCTGCCCCTGGCTGGAAGCAGAATCAAGCAGTGCAGGGCACTTGCTCTGAGGACGGTGAGTGGGCAGGGTGACGGGTGGCATGATGGAGCCCGAGGGCCTGGGAGGGTGGGCCGGGGCTAGGCCATGCTGAGCAGGCGGGAGCAGATAGGCCAGGCCTCCCTGGGCCCCTGTCTAAGGCTCACTGCTATGGCCACACTAAGGAGGCCTGTTGGGTTTTTCTGGGGTCCAATGTGCCTGCCTCCTTTCCTCTGTGACTCCCCTCTTCCACACCAGGAAAAAAGCATCATTGATCCTCCTTCCTCCTAGTTTCCACCCAGGAATCACATCCTTGTTCAACCGAGCTGACTTCCACAATCTGAAAGGTTTGAACTTGAGAAGCGAGGGTGTGTGGGGAGCCATGCCAGGCTTTACGGGGGCCCATCTGAATCTTCACTCTTTCTCAGTGAGCTCAGTTTTTCTCAGCCTTATTTAATTTTGGTGAAAGCAGGTAGATGAGCGGGGGAATGGCCAGAAAAGATCTTGGGAGATCCTGGAGTGGCTCAGTAGGGGCTGTGTCCTAAGCATGTCCATGGAGGTCCCACACACACCCCTGCCCATCCCGGTTCAGGAGTCAACCTGCTGGCCAGGGCTGGCCTATGACCTTCAGGCAGGAGTTCCCTAAATGTATGACTGCTTTCGGGGTCTTAGGCCACTTATTTGGTTATTTTATTTTCCAGTTATTGGAGGGTCCTGACTTCTCATCAGAATATAGTGGAGTCCCTTGATGATGGTGGCGGTGTTGGTGGTGACGATGATTTATTGAGTGCTTAGTTTGTGCCCGGCAGCTTGCTAAGGACTGTACCTGAACAATCTCATTGAGGCTCAGAACCATCCCGTGCGGTTGCCAGTGTTGCCCACTTTTAAAGAGGCTGAAGTTCAGGGAAGATACCCTTCCCCTCACTGTTCTCTTCAGGAGGGCAACCCTGTCTCCCAGGTCCTGTCCTTTTCTCCTCACAGAAACCTAACCAACCCCCACCGCACCCCATGTCTCCCTGTCCAAGCACCTCCCAGGACAGAGCCACCTCCTGCCACACTGTTTGATGCCATCAGATTCGCTTCGCCTCAGATCTGCTCCTGGACTTGTGCTCCTCTGCCCACTTGCCCCGTTACCGGCCACAGCCTGGAGTCCAACCACTCGGTCACAATACCTGTCCCTTGCCACCCTACCGATAAGTTTCCTTTCCCGGTCAGTTTCACTGCAGTCCTCCCCAGCTGCCTTGCACCTGCCCTGGGTCCGTGGCACTTCTCACTCAAGCACAGCAGCCTCCTGAAGATCCATGCCCCAGCTCTATGCTCTCTTCATCTCCATGCTGCTCCCTACACCACCATTCCACTCCACAGAGATTTATGCCAGACCCCGTGCTAGGCCCCTGGCATGCGGTCATGGGGTGGGATCAGAGAAGAGGTGGAGAGTCGGGAGCTGATGCATGAGTTCAAGGAGATGACGATGGCTTAGCCTGTGACCCTGCCCAGCATCTTCCATGGCCCCCCACCGTTCCCAGAACAGTCTGAGTCCGGGTTAGCTTTACACTTCCGGATTTTATCCTCTACTCTTCCCTTCCACAACCTCTGGACTCAGCCAGTCTGAACCCCTCCAAGTCTGAGCACCTGCTGGTGCAACTCTCCTGCCCGCCTTCCTGCTCCCCTCAACCACCTGTCCACATCCTCTCTATCCTTTGAGGGCTTCTGATGGGAGAGAAGCAACTGAAGAAGGGGAGAACGGCAAGGTCAGGAAGGGCCCTGGCTATCACAAAATGGAATCTGGATTTTTGTAGGCATTGGTGGGGGGGCTACGACCGGGTGACTCTATAAACGATTTCATCAAAACAGGAGAGGGGCCCCGGGTGGCTCAGTCGTTAAGCGTCTGCCTTCTGCTCAGGTCATGATCCCGGGGTCCTGGGATGGAGCCCTGCATCGGGCTCCCTGCTCAGTGGGGAGTCTGTGTCTCCCACTCCCTCTGCTTGTGTTCCCTCTCTCGCCATCTCTCTCTGTCAAGTAAATAAATAAAATATTAAAAAAGAAAAAAATAGGAGAGAAAAAGATCCAGTCAGAGGGAGAGGCTGAAAAGACCAAGAAGTGACGGGTGCCCCAATGTCCCAGGGCAGCCGAGGGAGATCTGAACTTGAGCACAGGGCTGAACTGCAGTGAGCAGAGGAGAGCGCTGCTGTCCTTGGAGACTGGACAAATGTGGGTACAGGTGGTGTCACACCTCAACAGGTCTGTAGGTGGGTCTGGGCAGAAAGTTGTGAGCGTCCACGCCTCTGGACCTCGGGGTGCCCAGTGACAATGGGCAAGTGTCGTCCAGTGAAATGTGAAAGAGAAGGTGGGTCTGGCTTGAGGCATGGGCGGGGCTCGGGCCGGAGCCCATCCTGAGACTCACAGGTGAACCTGGACCTGGCAAAGACCTAACAAGGAGCAGGTGCAGCCTCCCAGCTCCCTAAAAGGGCAGCCTAGGGAGGGACACAGGTTTCAGAGCCAGACCTCCTGGGGGCCTGTCCCCACCATCCCAGCTGTCCCAACTGCATGACCCTGGATGAGGGGCTTCTTCTCTCTCCTCATCCTCAAATATAATCACGCATGAATTCCTGACCTTTCTAATGTCCCTCAAGCCTGTCCCTACCTCTCCAGCTGACTCCACTGCCCCAGCCCACTCCCACAACAGAGTTCATCTGGAGACTGCACCAGCCTCGTCCTCATGAGGCTCTCAGCAACAGCCTTGCCCCCAGCCAACCTCTTCTCAACAGCCATCAGCCTGGTCGCACGGCTCCGCATAAAATGGATATATTTTTAAAATTAATTATTTCCTACTTTTTTTAATTTTTAGAATTTTTTTTAAGTGAACTCTTTGCCCAACATGGAGCTTGAACTTATGACCCTGAGATTAAGAGTCGCATGCCCTACCAACTGAGCTGGCCAAATGTCCCCAAAGGGACACATTTTTATGCCTCAGTACCTTTTCATGGACTGCTCTCTCTGCTGGAATGCCTTTCCTCTGCTGGAATTTCCTTTCCTCATTTTCATGTTGCTACCTCAGCAGCTCTTTCTCACCTTTCAAGAGTCACCTCCAGCAAAACTTTACTTCGTGCCCACAAGCAATTAATCAGCCCCTCCTTGGGGCTCCCGTAGCATCTTACACCATGCTCTTTTCCTCCCTTCCCACCTTGTGTCATCAGTTCTTGTGTCGGTCTCTTTCCCTAGATTTGAAGACAGGGACCGTTCAGCCTCAAGCTTGGTGTCCCTCTTACGTAACCTAGGGACTGGCCCTAAGAGGCCTTCAGTAAGTATGTGAGGAAGTAAAGAATAAAAGAAGAGAAAAAGAGTATGAGGAGAGGCTGTTTTCTCACTACTGAACTTAGCCAGTGGAATGGGCCAAGTTAATAGAAGATTCATGAGTGAAATGAAGGCAATGGGTACCCGAGGAAAGATATCTGTTATCTGGGGGCGCCTGGGTGGCTCAGTGGGTTAAAGCCTCTGCCTTTGGCTCAGGTCATGACCCCAGGGTCCTGGGATTGAGTCCCGCATCAGGCTCTCTGCTCCTCGGAGAGCCTGCTTCCTCCTCTCTCTCTCTGCCTGCCTCTCTGCCTACTTGTGATCTGTCAAATAAATAAATAAAATCTTTTCCAAAAAAAAGATATCTGTTATCTGGGTATTGGCCCCACCCACTAACCCATGCCACCTCCAGCTCTCTGCATGGCCAGCCCAGGTCACCGAACGAAGGACTTCAACACCAAGGAAACACCTTCCTCTTGGGAAGAAGAAGGAGCAACATACAGACAGGCTTCAGGAATTTCCAGGAAGTTCGGCCTTAGAAATGCTGGGGCTACCTTGAATCATTACCAAGAGACTCATTCTCAGCTGTAAGCATGGCACTCAGTGAGGAGGGACACAGGGTTTGTGATGAGTCCTTCTCCTCACTTGCCAGAGAAATCGTTGTGCATGGGGCAACGATTCAGGACTGTGGAGAGAGGCATACGTGTGGTTGCTTGGGTAGGAGAGGTGAGGAGGGGAAGCGAGAGGGAGAGATGAATTTTTCAGCCACTCTAAACCCAATCCCTCTACTTTATCCACAGAGCCATCAGCCTGTGCATCCCAGTCATGCCTGTTCCTTTGAGCCGGAGGGACAACGTTGAGGAAGATGCACTGGGAATGGCCAGATGACCAAGGTAGACTTGACTGCACCTGCCTTGTTTGGTCATACACATTATGGGTCATACGCTGTCCACATAAACCTCACATCTCTTCTGTAAATCTTAGTTTTCTGATCTGTAAAATGGAGAGAATAGCTGCCTTGAAGAGTAGAGCCCCACTTTTATATCTAGAAGTTACTCACCACCAGCCGACACTCTTTTCCGAAGTCCCCCCATTAGTTCCCAGATGAAAAAACCTGTCCCTCGACCTCCGGGATGGAAGAAGACCCTTCATTACTTTTAATGAGTAAATTACCAGCTGCATTTCAAACCCCACTTAGTGGCATCCTCTTCCCCTTCTACAAAATGGCTCAAGTTGAAGACACAATGATAATTGCAGTAATGGTTGTAAATGACTGTGAATTAATAGATCATTTGTGATTGCAATGGTTGTGGGAATGGTAAGGGAGAAAATGAATTCGGGTTAATAGATCAGTGAGGAAAGGCATTGAAAAAAGTCCGAGAGAGCTGGTAGGACTGGGGAAGGAAGCGGATGGGGTAGGGAAGGTTCTGGGGAGAGCTGCCAGGGGGTGAAACCAGCCAGGGGAGGATGGCAACAGAACTTATTGGGAAAGAGCTTCCACCCCCCATGAGGCTCAGGCCAAGCCCCAGCAGGTCTGCGGAGACCTGCTGACATCTGACAAGATGTGGTCAGCTGATTGCTGATGAGCTATTTGTCCTTCCACAGAGATGGAGCAAATCCCAGCTGTTCAAAGCCAAGGATTGTGCTTCTCCATGCACCATTCATGTCCCTCTCTCTACGACAATGCAATTCTTACTGGAATGCCTGACTATAGTTGCTGGAGGCCATGTGGGGGAGTGTTGTCCTGGAGAAGGAGTTGGGGCAGCTGCTATGTGGTGGGTGGGAGTGTTTGGGGATGCTTAGTACTTGGAGACAGCTGCTGTTTGCCAACCCATTGAGAAGTATGTCAATATTCTCAGCCTCGCATCTGCATGCCAGCTGATCAGTACTGGTTGGGGCTCAGCGCTCTTGCTGGATGAAGGCATGAATGCATGAAAGGGAGACTGACACAGGTCAGTTAAATAACCAGGTCACCCAGAATGCCCGAGAAAGGGAGTGTTGAGCCACTCTGAACCTCTTCCGCACTCCTGCATACGGCAGGAGGAATCAACAGAGAAGGGGTTTCTCTGAGGCTTCCACCAAAACCACAGACTGGGCTGCTCCTCCCCCCAGTAGTGGCATGAAGGCTGGCACTCCAGTCTCCCCCAGACTGGCTAAAGTCAGAATTTGTTGGCCACTGGGGATCTACCCTTTGCTCTGAGACTAAAAAGTTTTGTTTGGTGTTAATGATAACAGTAACCACTGCCCTTTTCTATGTGGCAGACTCTGTGCTGGGTGTTTTCACACATTTTAACCCAGTTAATCCTCCCAACAGATTTATGGGGTCGATGGTCTTATGACACCTATTTTACAGATGAGACAACTGAGGCTACAGAAGGGGGTTGAGGGACTTGGACATGGTCACACGGCCTGGGACCCACACACACAGGTCTATCTGATGCTGCTTTAAGCACTGTTGTCAGATAAAATCCTGGGGTCCAGCTCCTTTGGTGGACAGGAGACCTTGCTGGCATTGGGAATATGGCCATTTCTCAGCCTGACCCAGGAGTGGAATGGATGAAGGCAGCCCTGACCTGGCCACCTTGGGAGGCTCATTGGAGGCTGCTGTGCGGAGCAGGTCTGGGTCTGGATATCTGGGATCCCAGCCCCTCGGGTTGAGGCCCTGTCTAAGCCACAGTGGGAGGGACACTGCTGGCCCATTAGCCTCCTACTGACAGAGTCAGTAGGGGTGGAGAAGGACAGCTGGGGTCGTGGGGGTCAGGTGGGGAGAGTGAACAGAAAGAAGGAAGGAAATGGATTCTGCCCTTCCTGCACAAATGCCCCAAAGGTTTGACTTTCCTGGGAGGTACACACCATCCTTGTCCCTAGAGGTAGATGGAGGGCAGGGTCATGGAGACAACACTAGAGTCAGCATCCAGCTGACATGCCTCTTACCAGTTGAGTGACAGTGGGCAAGGCACTGCTGTAGTGTCACTGTTGTCTCATGTGTTAAATGAGAATAATTAGCCCTTACCACGGGGCTCCCTTAGGCTCCTATCTCCTGGCTTCTCATGGTTCTCTTTGGAAATTCATTTCCACAACTGTACTCCACTTCACCACCACCCCACACGATCCCTCTGCTGAAACCTCAGCCCCTGGCATCTCTCTCATGCCTCTCTCACACAGCAGCTGTCCTTCGACTTCTTGGAGCCTCAACCTGTGACCCCTCCCTCTCCTCCAAGGTCATCACTAACTTCCCAGCCTCATGCTGTCCCAGTCCAGCCTGATCCTTGAGTGTGCCACCTCTGCCCCCACTCACCAGCATCGTTCTATGCTGGTGGGTCTACCCTCATGGCAACCCTGCTATCTCCAGCCTCAGGTGGGCCAGTGTCCCATCTGTGACTCTGTACTGATAGCTGGAGAAAAAAATGCACCACTACACAGGCTGATAACAACTCAGACCCATGGGGTGCAGCCTCAGCAGAGCCCTCCAGCCTCTCCGTCCCTTGTCACCTCTCCTCTCCTCTGTCACCAGCTCCTTCTTTCTCAGCAAATGGCCTTGTCCTCCATATCCCTGGTGGCATGGAGCCCATATAGCATGAACCAGCTCCTTTTCCTTTGAGTGTTTCTATCTCCTTCTGCCATCATGACATTCCCTGCAGGCTCCCAGGAACAAGGTCCTTCTTCGAGATCCCATCTCTACACTCTTCATGAATGTCATCAGTCACCTCTCTCCTTTTTGCCTAATGCTGTCCATCACCAGGGTCACCGGGGGTCTGTAAATGGCCCAACCAGTGGACACTCCTTATTGGATCTGACCTCTGCACTGCATTGGACCATCCCTCCTCCTTTCAAACTCGCTCCTCCATGGGTGTCTCCCCCTCTCCTCTAGTTTGCCTCCCACCCCCTGAAATCTTTTCAAAACTCTTTCCTGTCCCCTTCCCTCTGCCCACCCCTTAAATGCCACAGTCCCCAGGAGCTGGGTAACCAGGACTGTGAAGAAAGTGCTGCTACTTTCACTTCAACAATTCTCTCATCAGTGCCCTCCTTCCTAAGCCATTGCTTGGTCCATACCTTCATCAGCCCTCCTAGAATTTCAAGAGCCTCCTATGGGGTCTCCATGCTCCCAGTCCTACCAACTCAAGCTCATTTCCCCCAGCGCAGTTGGGTGTTGGTTTTAAAATATGAACAGACCACATCACGCCTCTGCTTAAAATTTTTCAGGGGCTCCCCGGAGCCACTAGGATAAAACTTAAATTCCCAGAGTGAGTCCCTGCCCACCTCCCTCCATCACCATACTCTTGCATCCATAGGCCATGTCAAATACACCATGTCATCCATCTTCCTAAATGCCTAACATGGCGCCTCATTGGTAAAAGAGGTGTGTTCGTTAATGGGGCACCCAATCATTCTCTACCATTTAGTCGCCTCCAAACAAGCAACTTGCCAGTCAAGTGAGTGATTGACTGAATTAATAAATGTATGGTCTTTGTTAACAACTCTTGGGTTTCCAGAAACTCTTACTGCCCTTTGACAGGGTCTTGGTCCAGACCTCTTCATCTCTCACCTAGTGCTCCTGCAAAAGTTCCTTCTCCCAGCTGCCAGGCTCAGAGGAGCCCCTTCCATCCTTTCTCTTACCCCACACCAGCCTCTCCACCACAATGGAAGCCTGACCACACCTCTCTCTGGCTCCAGACCTTGTGATGTAAATGCCAGGAGAAGCTTGCCACTGGTCCCAGAGGACCACACGTTGTATGATTCCATTGGTATGAACTGTCCAGAAGAGACGAATCCATACAGATAGAAAGCTTAGTGGTTTGTCAGGTCTGAGAGGGATCAAGGGAGAGATGGAGTGATTAAAAAAAAAAAAAAAAAGGTGTGGAGCTTTTCTGGAGGTGAAGAAAATGTTCTGAAACAGACTGTGGTTATGGTAGCGTGGATCTGTGAAAATCTTTGAATTGTACACTTTGAATAGTATAAAATGTGTATTATAGGTCAAAGCTCTAAGAAAACCCCCCAAAAGCCATGATGGCTTCCCACCCCCGGCCAGGGAGACACTTAGATACCATTCAGTTTATTGCTATGGTGTAAGAGCCCTTTCCTCAAGCTCTTTGTGTGGTTCATCTCCCTTTACCCTCACACAGCTCTCTAATGTAGGTGTTATATGACACCCATTTTGCAGATGGGAATACTGAGAAGAGAGATTTCAGTGACTTGCCTGAGGCCCCAGGATATGCTGTGATTTGGTCTAGCAGGAGCACTTCTTACAATGTGTTATAGGATCTGTTTCCAAGTTTCTCCCCACTGGACTTGAGGTTCCTGGGAATTGGTGATAGTGTCTGGTTCTGACCTAGCACCAGATCCCCACCCCTGGCCCAGTGACCTTCAGAACTGACTCAGGAAACTGAGAAGGCTGTAGAATTGTGCTGGGAGTGGGCTCGGTGGTCTCAGTCTGGGACCCAGGCGCCTTTGACAAAGGCAGCGTCTATCCAGCCTGCACACTGCCTCCCCAACAAGGAGATGGATTCCAGCAACTCTTCTCTCCTGGGTCCTTGTGTGGTTTCCCTCCCCGAAGCCTGTCTCCCCTCCTGGGGCTTCTCCCTGTAACTAAGAGGTTGGCCCTGCCCAGAGGTCCCGGCTGCACCCCTGGGATCTGGTTCTGCCCCCAGCTGCCTCCCAAGGGCAGCAGGCAGCACAGGAAACGCCTCAAAGAACCCCCACCTCCGGCCCCTGTTCAGCCCTGGCTCTTGTGCCCACCCCAAGTCTCAGGAATGCCACTGGGGTCCCCTGACATCCTGGCAGGTGGAGCTAGATTTGACGGGGAATCAGGGAAGGCATCCCCAGCTGGACACCAGGCCTCTTTCTCAGAAACAGGCTCTTTCTCAGAAGACAGCCCTGGGTGGAGGGGGCGGGCAGCAGGAGTGACCCCAGGTCCTAAGGACTTGATGATAAATGACTCAGCAGGGGTGTCACTCCAGAGGGAAGCAGAAAGCATCTCCCCGCCCTGTCCCTCAGCCCTTAGCAGCCCGGGACTGGGAGTTTACTACTGCTTTCTTTTTACCTTCTGGAAGCCATTGCCTGCCTGGGCTTTCTCTCTCATACCCCCTCCCTCCCTCCTCTTCCTGGAACCTGGAACTCAAGTCACTTGCCAACATCCACGGACATTTTCTGGTGATCTTCTATAAGCAGCTCTATCCAAATAGCTTGGTTTGGGGACAAGCTAAGATAGTCTACTCAGAACCCTACGAGGCACTTAAGTGTATGAGAAGCGAAGACTAGCCCACTTGCTCCTAGGCAGGGCCGGCCATGCCCTCTGACACACATTTTACCCCCACGGCCCAGACCTCCCCAATCTAAAAACAGACTCAAGACAGATGCTGGAATCAGTGTGAGCGCCAAGGCGCAGAGGGCCCCAGCAAAAACAGCCCCCCCCCCAGCTCCCTGAAGGAGCAGCCTTGGGGGAGCCCGGCCCCAGGGCCCCGTGCACGTGGCAGGGAAGTCACGGCCGGCTCTTGGAAACCAGCTCTGGCAAAGGCCACTGGAATACCCAGGTGGCCTGGGGTGAGGGGTGGAGGCAGCTGGCTCCCCTCCAGAGAGCTCGGGGTCCTGAGACCCCACGCTGGCCCCAACCTCTACCGACCCACAGCCCCACTCGGGATGACACCCCCAGCAAAAGGCCAGCCCCCTAACTTGGCCACCTGTCTACTGCATTGAGTTTAGCTCGGGGTGGTTCCTGGGGGTCCCCTCCCCAGGAGGGTATGTGCAAAGTCGCTGCAACGCAGAACAGAGAGGAGGGAGGACAGCGAACAGAAGGTCTCCTGGCCCCGGCCCCCTCTCCAGCAGGAGGGGTAGTAGGCCTGGTGAGAAAGGGAGCATTCCCCCAAGCCCCCGCCCCCAACTCTCTGTTCTGCACACCCCAGGCAGAGGGTCTGGCACCCACTGAGCCCTGGAACGGAGAGCCACACTTACCATGATGGAAAAGATGAGGGGAATCAGATTGAGAGGCCACACGGGGCAGAAGCAGGAGGCGATGGCAAGGATGAGGTAATCTTTGGGGACCTCTTGGTCTTGGGCAGAGGAAGCCGTGGCAATGGAGGACGCCCGCCTAGAGCTGGCCCGAGAGGCCGACCAGGGGAGTGTGGCTTCGGGGCGCCCCTCCGATACCACCTTGAAGGGTAGGCCGTGGCCATTCTGCTCCAGGTCCAGGGCCCCCGAGAGGGACGTGGACAGCATCAGGGGCTTGTCATCCTTGCCTTCCACCTTCGTGAGGAGCTTCTCCATCTCCGGCAGGTCCAGGGTTGAGGTGGTGCCTGGCTCCTGGGCTGAGGGAAACTGAGACTGCCCCGGGTTGGCCATGTTGGCTTGGGTCTGGGGTTGCTCCAGCTTCAGGCTGAGACGCTCGGCTGCAGAGGGAGCTCAGCACGCCATTCCTCAGCCCAGACTGGGGGCCGCCAGGTCGGGGGCTGAAGTGTCCCCCAGGGGAGCGAGGGCAGGGTCGGCTTCTCCGGGGCTCTGAAGCCGGCCTGATGCCACTGCGGAGCTTCGGGAAGCTGGAGCCTTCAGATCTGTTCAAGTTTGAGGCCAACTTTGCTGGTGCTGCTGACAGCACAGATGGGCGGGGAAGTGACAGAGAGCAGAGCAAAGAGACTCCTCTCCCGGGTGAGGCTTAGGCTAAGTCGGAGAGAGGAGAGAGAGAGAGAGAGAGAGTACACCACACAGCCTCCCTCCCTCCCCACCCTCCTCCAAGATGCTTTTCTTTTTCAATTCCCCTCTCCCCTGAGACCGTGCAGTGTGCTGCCTCAGCCCCAGCCCAGCCCAGCCCAGCCCAGAGCCCAGAGGGACTTCGGTGGGCCTCTCCTTTCCACTGCAGCCACAGAGCCCGCCTCTCTGGTCTGGGGGCTCCAGATCGGAAACGGACCAAGTGGGTCACAAAGGGGCGTGTCTCAACCGTCTTGGGAAACACAGCCCTCTGCTTCTCTTTTGCTGGAGCGGGTCATACTTCCTCTTATCTCGGCCCTTCCTCCTCTCTCGCAGGCAATGCTGAGCCCCAGACCCACCCTAGGGCATCCCACCTGACCTCCGGCACCCGGACATGTCCAGGCCACAGCCCGGTTCCCTGCTCCAGGAGGAAAGGGCAGACTAAGCACCAAGGAAGGATCCTGCCTCAGTGGGTCTCTGAACACCTCACCAAGGGGTGTTAGGAAGGAAGTGTGGGTCTATCTCATGCCCATCTGAGCTTTTCTGGGGTGCTTTTATTTATTTATTTTTTAAAGATTGTATTTATTTATTTGAGAGGGAGAGAGAAAGCATGAGCAGGAGGAGGGGCAGAGGGAGAAACAGGCTCCCCACTGAGCAGAGATGCCAGGCTCAGTGTGGGGCTCGATCATGACCTGAGCTGAAGGCAGATGCTTAACCTACTGAGCCACCCAGGTGCCCCTCTGGAGTGCTTTTAAAAAGCAGCAAAGATACTCCTGTTCAGGAGCTCACTGGTCTAAAGGACCTCAGTCCTGGTCGTCAGTCCTCTCTGATTGTTCCTGTCGCTCTTCACTCCCTCTCCTGTCTTCTCCCTGTTTCAGCCTCCTCCTCCAGGCTCCACATCTCCCCTGTGTCCCCGATCTCTCTCTCCTTACAGTGTTTTGGAAGCGTGACCTGGAACCCCTGTGTGTGTGCCTGTGTGTGTGTTGGGGGGTGGCGGTGGAAGAGGGTAAGAGGAAAGACTCTAAGGCCCTACGGTCATGCAGGTTGGGGAGTGGAGAGGCAGAAGGAGGATGGGGTCTCAGAGGTTGTGGGGTTCAGATCCTCTGATATCCCAAATGTGAGGCCGGAAACGGAAGAACACTCCTCTCAAGCAGACATCAGTCCCTTGTCCTGGTCCTGCAGCCGGTTTGGAGGAAGAGGAACCACTGCAGTGGGAAGAAATAGCTTTGGTTTGTGTGCCAAGCTGGGCTCTGAAATGCTGCTTCCAGCAAGGGCTGTGTCCAGGTGGGGGGGGGGAGGGACTTGGGGGATGAGGGATATGACCAGCTGAGAGAGGGGAGAATAGGGCACAGAAGAGCCACCTGCTAGGGGCTCAGGGGGAGTCTGGGGAGCTGAAAAGGCTCCAGAGGCTCATAAATTTGGAATATACTGTGTGGCTTTAGCACACATTGTCAAGTTTGGTAAATCTGAGTATATGAAAATTAAGAATTTTTTGCTTCATAAAGGAAACCCATTGTTGTTTGCAAAATGCAAGGCTCCGGGGTAGGCAGTGAGATTGTTGCTGTTTGCCTGGAAAGAGAGAGAGAGAGAAAGAGAACTTCCTCCTCTTCTAGGTTCTTAAAGGAAGCTCTTCCTCCCCCAGGCCAGGGGTGGGGCAGGAGAGTGAGCTGGGCTTCCTCGACCAGGAACTTCTGGAAATGTGCTAATGTCTTTTTAAACATGAGACCTCCTGCAGAGGGTGGGAAGTTGGGTGCCTGGGACCCCTAGTCTCCAAGTCAGTTTCCGGCTTGGACAGAATTCTGGGTTACAGCTGGAAGCTGACGCTGGGCCCCCACATGGGGCCTACAGCTGCCCAGCCCAAAGATTCCATAGCCTCTGGCCCAAAGGTGGCTCTTGAGCCGCCGAAATATAGCTGGTTCCAACTGAAACGTGCTGTTAAGTATAGAACATACTGGGTTTCAAATACCTAGTTCAAAAAGGAACCTAAAATGTCTCATGAATACTGAGTACATTGATTACATATTAAAGTGATAATATTGTTGTTACACTGAGCTGAATAAAACAGGATTAAAATGAATGTCACCTCCGTCTTTTGGCCTTTTAAAAATATGCCAACTAGAAAATTAAAAATTAGGGGTGCCTGGGTGGCTCAGTGGGTTAACGCCTCTGCCTTAGGCTCAGGTCATGATCCCAGGGTCCTGGGATCGAGCCCCACATCGGGCTCTCTGCTCAGCGGGGAGCCTGCTCCCCCTCCCCTGCCTGCCTCTCTGCCTACTTGTGATCTCTCTTTCTGTCAAATAAATAAATAAAATTTTAAAAAAATAACTCTTTAGAAAATTAAAAATTTAAAACATGGGTTGTATTATATTTTTATTGGGCAGTGCTGGCCTCGAACAGAATGAACCCAACATAAAGGGGTCTTACATGATTTACATGACTTATATGACTTAATAAAAACACTAAGAGGAAGAAAAAAAAAAAGCCAAGAAGTCCCCAGGGTGGCTCGTGGCTGTGAGGTTGCAGGGTGGGCTGGCTCTCAGGGGTGGGGGCGGGCCAGGCTTGCCCCCTCACTGTGTGCTGCTGGGTTCACGGTGCCATCTAGTGGCCTGGTAGTGAGGAGGGGAATGACCAGAGGCGGGGTTGCCTGCTCCCCCACACCCCCTACACCCTCCTCCAAGGGGAGAGGCCGGGAGGTGCCTCAGGTTGGGGCTCCCAGGCTGGGAAGCCCAGCCTAGCGAGCTGCTGGGTCTGCAGCCTGCAGTGGCCGCCTCCGCAAGCCCCCTACTCCCAACTAGGGTCTTCCACGGAGGCCCATAGGCCATACTCATCATCCAAAATGGGTTTGGGCTGCAATCCGTTTCCCATAGACACAGAGCTTCAGACTTGTAACATGAAGATTCGGGGACTCTGGGACCGGTTTCTGCAGAGCAGCCTTCAGAAGGGGACATGGGGCTCCTCCAGCTCCACCCCCACGAGGCCTGCCTGCCTGAGGGGATTTGAGCTGTGAGCCCCTGCAGCTAGACAGATGGACTGACCTTTCTGTTCCACTGCTGCCTGGCCTGGCTGCTGAAGAAAGTCACTTCCTTCCCTCCCCCACTTTCCTGGTGTGGCTGTGAGGTCCGGGGTGACGCAGGTGTACCCCCTGGCTCCCTCGTCCAGGATCTGGCCCAATTACAGCTGGCTGGCCGAGCCAGAGGAAGATGCAGACAGAAACCACATGCCCAGTGTGTCCACATGGACACTAATTCCTACCTCTGTCTGCCCTGGGCTCAGCTCACCCCACGCCAGGAGCATCTGGGATCTGTGTGAGCACACGTGTGTGCCCACAGCGCCCCCCCACAACACACACACTGTAAGAAAAACTTGATGTGGGACATCTGGGTGGCTCAGTCAGTTGGGCATCTGCCTTCGGCTCAGGTCATGAACTCAGGGTCCTGGAATCGAGCTCCACATCGGGCTCTCTGCTCGGCAGGAAGCCTGCTTCTCCCTCTTGCTCTGCCTGTCGCTCTGCCTACTTGTGATCTCTGTCAAAGAAAGAAAGAAAGAAAGAAAGAAAGAAAGAAAGAAAGAAAGAAAGAAAGAAAGAAAGAAAATAAAATCTTTGGAAGGTGTTCTGAGGAGACAAATCTTTCCCCTTGAAAGGGCAATTATGAAGAACTTAATAGATACTAACTCTGTTTGCGTCCCTCCAAATTCTCTTAGGGTATGTTCATGTACCTACATGCCTGTCTCCAGTTAGAATCGTGGGCACAGACCATTTTGCAATCTGCTCTGCTAACTCACGATTTTCACTCTATTAGAACACCAGAGTTCGCTTTGCCAAGCCTCAATGGTTGGACAATCGTATGATTACAAATCTCTCCCTGTGCCGTGCCTCTGGGGCTGCCTTTTCGCAAACAGGGTTTTCGGTTTTGGATGACTCCCTTGGAGTCTTTTTATTGTGACTTTGCCCATTTTTTTCTACCAGAAAAGGAACAGAGACGCAGGACAACTAGCAATCTATAAATGTGCCCTTTTCTCCACACCTCTGGTGACATCAGTCTGATGGTTGTTACCTATTTTTGCTGGTGTGTCTCCTTCATTGCTAGACAGACAAGGTACTGCAACGAGGATAAAGGAATGGCCTGGAAGGCGCAGACTTCCTAAGAGCATCCAAGAGACCTTGTGTATTGGAGCCCGTCATGAGCTATGGGGCTGCTGCCAGTGTCTGTCATTCTTCTCTGCCCCCTTTCCTTCAAGACTCTTCCAGTGGACGGCTGCTCTCAACCTTATAGATACAGGATTTCTCTCTTTAGGTATACCAGTCCTTGTATCTTTTTTTTTTTTTTAAGATTTATTTATTTGGGGCACCTGAGTGGCTCAGTCATTAAGCGTCTGCCTTCGGCTCAGGTCATGATCCCGGAGTCCTGGGTTTGAGGCCCACATCTGGCTCTCTGCTCAGCAGGAAGCCTGCTTCTCCCATTCCCCCTGCTTCTGTTCCCTCTCTTGCTGTGTCTCTCTGTCAAATGTGTCTCTCTGGCCCAGGAGACCCTAATGCGTCAGGGAGAGGCAGGGAGAACCTGTTAGGTCAGCACATACACATATGCACACACAAATACTCACATGTCCACATGTCTGTATAAGCAGTCACATAATGTGTGGATGTCAGAAAATGTTTATGACAAACAAACAACAAAAAAAAAAACAAGAAAAAAAACCCTTTGAGGGATGCTTGGGTGGTTCAGTTGGTTAAGCATCTGCCTTTGGCTCAGGTCATGATCCCAGGGTCCTGGGATCGAGCCCCATGTCGGGCTCCTTGCTCAGCAGGGAGTGTTTCTCTGTCTCCCTCTGCCCTTCCCCCTACTTGTGCACATGCTCTTTCTCTCTCTGTCTCTCATTCACCCTCAAATAAATAGTCTTAAAAAAAAAAACCCTCTTTAAATACTAGGCAAACACCTAACAGCATGGAAACACACACACGTGTGCACTCAAACATGTAGTCCTGATGAGACAGTAACTAAAGTGTTGTGGACTTGAGTTTATAAAACACCTTCCCAGGCATTCTCTCTTTGTAACAACCTTGTGAATAGAATATGTCTTAATAGCTTCCACTCAGTGAGTGCTTCCAGGGCCAGGCACTATGCTAAGTGCTTGAAATACATTCTCTCATGTAGTCTGCACAACAGCCTATGATGTAAGTGCTTATTTTAGTCCGTTATACAGAGCGGAACACCAAGGCTCAAAGCCCTTAAGTCATTTGCCCTAGGCCACTCAGCTGGAAAGTGGAGAGACTGAGAAGTACTTTCACGTCCCTCCCTGCGACCTCACACATCTGCTGCACGTGTGAGATTCCACCTGCAGGGGGCGCCCTCACCATGCCTGAGCTCAGCGTGCCCGCGAGCCAGAACACTCACCTCTTTCTGTCCTGGAACTTAAGAAAGCAGGACTTGCTGGTCATTTTACTATGTTTCCAGGGCATGAAAACCTGGAGCTGAAGCGAGGTGGAAGCACTGTCCAAACTGGTCATAAGATTATAATAATATACAAACAGTAACACCTTCTGTTACAGAACACCTCTTGCCAGAAACCGTACATTCTGAATGAATGTTAACCCTGTGTCAGCGGTGAGGGACTAGAGGTCTAGAGAGGCTGAGAGATGCCATGGGTTGCGCATGAAGTGAGGGGCTGGGCGGAGGTTGGACCCCAGGATGGTCTGGCTCTTTCCTTTCCACTATTAGACTGTGGCACTGCCTCCCCACAGATAGATGGAAGGCTCAGTGGGAAGGCCTGGGGCCAGATTCCCATATTCTGTTCCTGGTTGAACCCTGTGATTCCTCTGCCCAGAATCAGAACCTTCCTGGGGATCTGTGCTGCAGACGGCTGCCCTGTGGAATTGGGAACCCTAACACCTATGGGCTGGGGACAGGAGGACAGGACGCCAAGTTTGCCAGCCAATGTCTTGCTTGCAGAAAGCAACGATATCTTTAATTATGGCCTCACTTTGACTGGAGGACTCCTTGCTCATCTGTGTCTCTATATGCATCTCTCCAGCTTCTGTGATGTTCCCCATTCTGAGCTGGGTCCCTTTTCTTCCCCCAGCTGGCAAGTGTCCTGCTCTCCAAGGAGACCAGAGAGCCCTCAGGCCTCCCCTCACATCTGGGTTCTCAGTGTGGCCAGCAGCAGCCTGTAGATCAGCCCATCAGCATGAGTGAGGCCAGAGATCAGCTCGGGAGTGCTCAGTGCAAATGCTCTCCAGACCTCTCAGGGAGGGCTGGTTGTGCCTCCCACTTTCTCAACAGAATTGGCCTGAGGCCCTCATCTCATTCCCTTAACCTCTTCCCCATAATCTTTCCTGATTCTGTGTCTGCCCCTTCATCATAGAGGCCCTGGCTGCCCTGGACCCTTTTTCCCTGGGAGCTCCAGGCACCCAGGATCAGGGTGCAGGCAGGACTTACTGGCCTCCTATCCCTGGTCTGCCCTAGGCTTCCTTTCCCAGAGACCAGCCCAGACCCCACATCCCCTAAGACAGCAGCTCAGTGGGGTGTCCCATCCAGAGATGAGACAGACTGTATCCCTAGTCTCTTGGAGCCACTCCCCCTCTTCAAATAATGTTGTCTCTCCCACAGTGCTCCTCACGGTGTCCAGACACACCTGGGGTCTTGCCATGGATCAATGCCCCAGGTACATACCTACCTGTGGGCATCAGGCCCTGGGCCTGACATTCCAGGGTGAGCTCCCAGACCTCAGGTCTTCCTGCCACCCTGGGCCATAGGGCCCAGGGGGACACCCATTAGCAGACAGAGATGTTAGCTTTTCCATTTTTATTTGGTTCCTTCCGTTGCTTCTCTTACATCACGGACTTGGGGGACCGCCGCAGGCAGGGATGTGGATGCCACATTGTCACCAGAGGACACTGGGTGTCACCCACACTCCCCACATACAAGTCCCCCTGTCCGAAAGCTCCCTTTCGCCTAAAACAATACAAAACAAAAAAAGAAACAAAACCAGCAAGAGAACATAGGGCTCAGAGGCACAGGAATGCGAAGTTCACTTTCCAAGAAGAGGTCTTCAAGTCCAAACAGAAGAAAGAGCCCAGCAGGGTCCTGCTCCTTTCCCAGAGCCACCATCCCCGGCTGGGATCAGGGTGGCAAAGAGGGGTGCTGGGAAGTGCAGCCCTGGTCTCTGGTTCCCTCCCAACTGGCAAGGCTGCCTCCCCTCTCTCTCTCAGGCCTCAGCCCTTCAGTTTTTCTCGGTCCAGGACATTTTCAGCAGTCTTCCCTCCTGTAGCCATCCTGCCGTTGGCTGTTCCCTGGCCGGTCTGCCTCCAGGCGCACCGGGTCTCTGCGGGGCCGATCAGCAGTGCTGGAAGCCCAGCCCGGGGCCCGCACGCAGGTGCCCCCGAGGCCAGGCGAAGGGAGCCCCGGGACCTCGGCGCCAGCTTCCCGTGGACGCCTGAGCCGAGCCCTGAGCCTCGGCCCCCGCCCGGGGCAGTCCGGGGGACAGGTGCGGGGAGCACGAGGCGCAGCGCGGCGCGAAGGGGCCCGCGGACGGCGGGGCGGTCGGCGGCGGCGGGCTAGAGCCCGCATCCCCGCTGCTCCCGGCGCGAGCGGCCTGGCCGTGGCACTCCAGATGCCCGCAGGGCCAGAAGGGCGCGGGGCTGGCGCGCAGGACCAGGGAGAGCGCCGCGATGCGGTGGATGGCCCTGCGCAGGGTGGCGATCTTGGAGAGCCTCTTGCCGCCCAGGTCGTGGCGCAGCGCCCGGCGGAGCGCGTTGAAGGCCTCGTTGTAGTCCAGGATGCGTTTGCGCTCCCGCACGTTGGCCGCCATGCGCCGCGCCTTGGAGCGCACCGGCCGGTTGCGTGTCCTGCCACCCGCCATCTCCTCCTCGGCCTCGCAGTTCTCCCTTAGCACCCCAAAACCCCTCCCGACCTCCAGGCAAGAGCCTCCCAAGTCCTCAGAGGAGCTCTCGGCCGCCTTGAGGCCTCTGAGGCCTGGCCCTGGCCCGCCTCGGTGCATGGCCTTTCCCAGGCCTTGCTGCCCCGGCTCTGGCTTACGGGGCTGACAGTCCACCTTCTGAGCGTTGACTCCCGCAGGCTGGACACTCCCCAGACGGGCCCTCTCTAGTTGGGCTTTATGGCACCACGTGGCTCTCCACCCTTCCCATCCATCCATCTCCCTCCTCCTGCTTTATTACCTGCCTCCAGGTAGGCTGGCGAGGGAGGAACCAGGAGGAAGGAAACAACCAAGGAAGGAAGCATGCAGATTCTTGTACGAGGGGACCAGACGGGCAGCCCGGCCACGCCCAGGGCAGTGCTCCAGCCGCCAGGGAGAACTGGCTCTGCCTCACTCCAGGGCCTCTGTCTGGCGACCAGGTTGAACGTTGTACCTTGCAGACCCTAAATACAATGCCAAATTTGGCCTCTGGGCTGGGGTGCTGATAGGGGCACTGTAGGGTCTCAGGTGGTGGGGTGGGAGGGGGGGCTAGTTGAGTGCATTTCAAGAACCTTGAAAGTTCTTATCAAGACCTGTGGACAACACAGACACGCATAAGGAACCCATAAGGAGGAGACATATCCAATACAGCAGGGCCCCGCAGGTAATGGGGACTTGGAGCTTCTTGCTTTTTCAGCTACCAGAGTGAGGCTGGCTGGGGTTCTGGGTTTGGGTTTTGAATGGGCCTTACTCTCCCTCTACCTCTCTTTGGCTCCCACTTCTGAAGGCAGAGCTGGACTGAGTCAGCAGAGGTGTGATGGAGATGGTCTGGTGGTCCTCCAGCTCCCTTTGTGGTACCTGTTGGGGCATCTCTTGGTATTCAGGGCCCTTGGGCCCCTCTGTCTCAGGACACAGCACTGCCAAGTTATGAACTCAGTGAGCCCATCCCACCCACCCATTCCTGGGGATTTGAATTTTAAGTAGAGTCTCAGAAAAAGAATAGTACTTAATCCTAGAGAAAAACCCTCAATACAAGTTCAGCCATCCACAAGAGAGTTATTTGGAGCACCAAGGTCAATCTCATTCCCAGCCACCATCCAAATGCCTCCAAAATGCAAAGGTTTGCTGTGGCATCAGCTGGGATGGGTATAGGGTTCACATCCATCTCACCAAAGAGCATGCCAACAACCCTATTATTTCAAACTATTCATTGCTCCACGGAGGAAGAGAACAGGCACCAGAAAACACATTATGTTTGTATCTGTGTGATTATTTGATGTATTGTCAGTCTTGCTCACTAGACTGTAAGCATCCTAAGGACATTTGTATTTCTGGGGCTCTATTCCCCAAATCTGCAATATCTGTGAAAGTCAAAAGTGAATGAAGGCAGAGAGATGTTTTCTCCTCTCTACTCAATCTGTATTCCTATCACACCACAACACACACCATGCACACACAAGCATACAGAGAGGCATGCCTCCAGCAGGATTCTACACAAACCAGAGGCCACAGATGCCTGAACACCCATGTCCACCCCTCCAGCTCAAGTAACAGGATGTCAGTCTCCCTGGGTCTCAGGGCAAGAGACAGAATCGGGTCAAAACCCAGAGAATCCTCTTTCTAAGTGTTACTCTACGGCCACCTCTGCTTCCATTCCATCCCTATCCAGGTCCCTTTGCCCCTCCAACCCAGTCTAGAGAATTGAGTCACTGTCCTGCTCATGGCTTTGCCCAGCCCTTCAGAAAGGCCTGGCCCCAAGAACCAAGGGTGGGCAGGTCAAGAGGTAACAGGTAGACAATTTGGTCCCAGGAGGGCCCCATGGGAGAAGTGATGTGGTGGATGGAAACCCATTCCTACCTTACCCCCCCAGCCAGTGTCCCTTTCTGAAATTTCTCCCATCCAGGGCACAGTTGGGCATATGAGTTCTTCCAGAGAATTCCACTGGACAGGGAGGCAGGAGACCAGGTTCTAGTTCTGCTACCAACTTGCTACATGACTTTGTACCGGTCATATCTTCTTCTCTGTACCTCAGTTTCTTTTTCTTTGCAAAGAAGACATCCTCTCTACAAAAGAAGGTAGGCAGGACCAGCTATGTAATTTGCAGGGCCTGGTGCAAAAGGAAAATGTGGGGTCACTTGTTCATATTTATCGAGAATTTGAAGATGGTGACAACAGAGCATTAAACTGAGCTTGGGACCCTTCTAAGCAGGGTGGTGTGCACAGGTCCCATGCCCATGAAGGTGGCCTTGAGTGTAGGACACAGTAGTGTAGTGGTAATGAGCACAAGCTTTGAATCTAAACTCATCAGATAGTTGTTTCTCTCATAAAGACCTCGGAAAAGGCTCTGAACCTCAGTCCTCTACTTGCAAAATAGGATACCAGCCTCAGAGGTCTCAGTGAAATCGATCAGTAAAGAGTGGTCCTCGAGAAATACTGCAGCTGCTTATCTTCAGGGTAACCTCTGTCCGAGTGTGATCATTAACAGGTTCCCCTCCCCTCTCGTGTCTCCAGGGAGCCAATAACCCTCTCACCCCATTAGGAGGAAATGGGGAAGCCCAGAGACCCCCTCCCCACCCCGTGACTCATCTTCACAGGATAGACATGACCTATCCAAGGAATCCTTCCCTTCCCACCAATCCCCAGGGCAGCCTCACAGAGGAGAGAGCAGGAGCTGAAGGGAGAGTGTCGTCAGTAGGGTGATTCACAAGGTTTAAGTGTTTGCAGCATCTTTCCTTCCTCCTAGTGAGAACTCACAATCCACCAGGAGCAGGATGTTGCTTAGTCCTAATTAGTAATAATGGCAATCATCATCTTAATAATATTGGTGCTGACTTGTATGGAGTGCTTACTTAGGCCAGGCATGGTACTAAGGGCTGTCTATTTATTTTTACTGAGTACATTTTAAACCTATATTATCTTAGCCCCACAACAATCCTATATGGAGGGGCCTGTTATTATAGTACCCATTTTACAGACTGTGACCCAGAAAGAACCTAAGTAGCTTGCCCCAAATCAGAGGGCTGAGCTGTGGCTGAGCCAGGATTTCAAATTAGGCAGTGTGGCTCCTACTCAAGAGATCAAGCTCTTAACCCATCTGGGCTGGACCTGCGTTCTCAACTCAGTCCCCCTACCCCCACCAACCACCTGCTGTTTTAGAGGCCTGACACCTCCTTCCTTGAAACAAAAGCCATTAAGAAATTCAAATAGTTTCAACCAAGTGTAAAAATAAAGAAAGAAAGAAAAAAAGAGCTTGGCTGATAGAGGGGTTGGGGGAGGGAGGGAGAGTTCCCCCCTCCTCAAGGATCCCCCCCCAATGAAGAAAGACAAGTAGAAAAGAATAGAGACCATAGGCTGGAAGCCAGGAGAAGTCCAGAGGAGCCCAACTGCCGATTTGTTGCCTGGGGTTTCCTTGGCTAATCTTGTTTCCCACACTGGCTGAACTGATGGCCACCGGGCCCCAGGGAGAGCACAAGAGAGCAGGAGTGACAGACCAGTGGCCCCCTGCTTACCTCCTGCAAGTGAGCAAGGGCCCAGTAAGCCAGGAGTCAAGAACAGGCTGAAGCTGCCCATGCACGTGGGGAGGGAAGGCTCTAGGCCAGGATGGAGATCTGGGGTCCCGCTCGCTAAACATACCCCCTCTGTGAAGCCAGCCGCGAGCCCTTCCCCGCGGGCTCCCCCTCTTTATTTTTATTTTTAGTTAGTTTTCTTTTTTTAAGATTTTATTTATGTATTTGAAAGAGAGAGCGCAAGTGGGGGGGGAGGAGAAGAGGGAGAAGCAGGACCCCCCACCCCCCTCTGAGGAGGGAGGGTGGAGGTAGGGTTCGATCCCGAGGTGGGGTTCCATCCAAGGACTTTGAGATTACGACCTGAGTCTAAGACAGTCACTTAACCAACTGAGCCACCCAGGCTCCCCTTTATTTTTATTTTGTTTAAAATCAGTTAACATCCAGTGTATTATTGGTTTCAGAGGTAGAGTTCGATGACTCATCAATTGCATACAACACCCAGTGCTCAGTCCATCTAGTGCCCCCCCTTAATGCCCATTACCCATTTACCCCATCTCCCTGGCCACCTCCTTTCCAGAAACGCTTAGTTTCCTAGAGTTAAGAGTGTCATATAGTTTGTCTTCCCCTCTGATTTCGTCTTATTTTCTTTTTCCCTCCCTTCCCCTATGTTCATCTCTTTTGTTTCTTAAATTCCACATATGCGGCGCATGGGTGGCTCAGTCATTAAGCATCTGCCTTCAGCTCTGGTCATGATCCCAGGGTCCTGGGATGGAATCCTGCATCCCACTCTTTGCTCACCGGGGAGTCTGCTTCTCCCTCTGCCTGCCATTCCCCCAGCTTGTGCTCGCTCGCTTTCTCTGACAAATAAAAAATAATAATAATAGTACATAAAATCTTTTTCTTAAAGATTTTATTTATTTATTTGACAGACAGAGATCACAAGTAGGCAGAGAGGCAGGCAGAGAGAGGGGGGAGAAGCAGGTTCCCTGCTGAGCAGAAAGCCCGATACTGGGCTTGATCCCAGGACCCCAAGGTCATGACCTGAGCCAAAGGCAGAGGCTTAACGCACTGAGCCACCCAGGCGCCCCTATAGTACATAAAATCTTTTTTAAAATTCCACATATGGGACGCCTGGGTGGCTCACTTGATTAAGCAGCTGCCTTCGGCTCAGGTCATGATCCCAGCGTTCCGGGATGGAGTCCCACATCGGGCTCCTTGCTTGGCGGGGAGCCTGCTTCTCCTCTGCCTCTGCTGCCACTCGGCCTGCCTGTGCTCTCTCTCTCTCTGGCAAATAAATAAATAAAATCTTTAAAAAAAATTTTTTTAAATTCCACATATGAGTGAAATCATACAGTGTTTCTTTCTCTGATTGATTTATTTCATTTAGCATAATACTCTCATAGTGATTCGAAGGGGCACCTGTACCCCAGTGTTTATAGCAGCAAGGTCCACAAGAGCCAAAATATAGAAAGAGCCCAGATGTCCATCAACATGGATGGATAAAGAAGATGTGGTGTATATATACAATGGAATATTACTCAGCCATTAAAAAATGAAATCTTGGGGCACCTGGGTGGCTCAGTGGGTTAAGCCTCTGCCTTCGGCTCAGGTCATGATCTCAGAGTTCTGGGATTGAGCCCCGCATCAGGCTCTCTGCTCTGCAGGGAGTCTGCTTCCCTCTCCCTCTCTGCCTGCCTCTCTGCCAACTTGTGATCTCTCTCTCTGTCAAATAAGTAAAATCTTTTTTAAAAAATGAAATCTTACCATTTACAATGACGTGGATAGAACTTGCGGGCTCCCGTTCTTAACTCCATCTCAGAATTTAGCAGATCAGATTGTGCTTTTATATTCATTCTGGGTCCACATCTAGGTCCCTTCTGTATTCTCAGTCCTAGCACAGTGCCTGGTATACAGCGGGTACAAGGAAATTTTTTCTGAGTGTCGAAAAATGGTACAATCCCTGATATTTAAAAAATTCATGAAACTATGGAAACACCACACTGGTCTGATCAAACAAGCTCTGTATTCAAATCCAGTAAACATTTATTGAACATCTATAAATACCAGACCCAGCAGTATAGGCTTTCCCTTGTGTTGACAACCACAAACGTGTATTAACTTAAGTCTACAGAAGCTTGGGATTAAAACAGAAGGAAATAAACTGCAGGTACATACAAATGCTTTAATATTCCCCACCCACCCCACCTGGGCGGGAGGTTGATAGTTGTCAAAGCTGTGGTCCTCTGGGTGCCTGGCTGGCTCAGTTGGTGGTGCAGGTGACTCTTGATTTTGGGGGGTTGTAAATTCAAGCCCCATGTTGGGTGTGGAGATTACTTAAAAATAAAATCAAGGAAGAAAGGGTGGGAGGGAGGGAGGGAGGGTCGGGTTTCATAGTGTGTTGTAGAGTATCTGAGACCTCATCCCAGATCTATGGAACTCAAAATTCCGTCTTAACAGCAACGTGGTTGGAATGCTCAGAAGGATGTATTTGTTCCTCCAGCGTCTAGTTCAGTGGCTATTACATTTTAGCTTGCATCAGAACGGCTGCTGCGGGTTCGCTCCATCGTGCCTCGCATACCACAATGTAAGGTTTATTCAAGGATAATTTTGATTACACGCAATTTTCCTCTTGCACATTAACTTTAAGAAATCCCTACCCATGTGTTGGAGGGAAAATTTATGCCAAGAGACAACTATGGGTCTCAAAAGGAACAAAATAGCCATAGAAAATCAACAAGGAAAAAACAAATGAGATCGAACCACCGACTTCTCTTCTGGTCCCCTAACATGAACCCTCAAACCGACCTTAAAAGAGGTTAGGAAAAGCCAAGAAAATGCCCAAGCAGCCCCAGTTCCCAGGCCTGGGAAGGGTCCCACCCTTCCAATCCCCTCCTCCCCCACTCCCCAAACAGCTCTGGCTCTTCTTTCCCGCCTTTCACACATTTCCAGGCCAGCGCCCCCACCCCTCCGCGCCCCTCCCCGCACGGATCAGGAGATGGCCCACGGCTCCAAATTCATAATTCTGAGCCACACTCTCCTGACAAATGGCCGGGGCCGCCCGAAAGAGGCGCCTCCGAGCCCCCGCCCCCGGCCCGCTGCCCACGAATCCCGGGGAACCGCGGGGACCGGGTGGGCTCTCGGGGCGCAGTCCCCGGGGCGCGCGGCTCCGCGGAGGGCTCGGGCGCGGGGAGCGCGGCGCGGCGGCCGGACATCAAAGGCGGGCAGCGGGGCAGGCATTTCCGCGGCACCTGCGGCGGCGGCCCGGCCCTCCCGCCCCGCGGCTGGAATCCGCCCCCGCCCGGCAGCACCGCTCCTCCCCGCCCCGCCGCGGCCCGGCAGCGCAGGGAGGAGGGGCCGCGGCGGTGATTTAGGGCCGGGCGGTTCCGCTGGCGGCCGCCAAGGTGCCTATTACCTCTCGGCTGGGCCTGGATCGCAGGAATTCCTGCTCTCCCTCTGGAAGTTCCGGCGTCGCTCGCCCCAGGGGGGGCCCAGGTCCCCCCAGAGAGCGAGCCCGGAACGGGGGTACGAGCTTTCCGCAGAAACGGAGTCCGCCGGGGGCCGAGAACCCGATCGCGCCGCAGAACCGACCCGGGCAGGCCTGCAGCCTTCCTTCGCCTTCAGCGGTTCGGTTCCGAGAGAGTGTGGGGGTCGTTTGGAATCTGGCGAATGTGGGCTCCGTTTCAGGCGCTGCCCATTCCTTCATTCCTTCATTTATTCCTTCCATGAAAGTGTACTGACTGCCCTCTAGTTACTGGTGCAGATTAATGAATAAAACAAAAACCTGTCCTCACGGGAGTCACATTCTAGTGGGGAAAGCAAATAATCAAGAAAATAAGTCACTTATGGAGGAAATAAGTACTATTAGATGTACTTTAGGAGGCAATAAAAGTTGGGGGAGGGGGAACAAAACAAACAAAACATCAGAAAAGACAGAAGAGTGGAGAGTGTGTGCAGGTTCAGGGGTTGGGGGAGGTGGGGTGAGGGAAAGCTCACCGGAGAAAGTGACATCTGAGTAAAGACCTGAAGAGACAAGGCGCTGTGGCTATCTTGAGGAAGAGCTTCTCGGCAGAGGGAACAGCATGTTCAAAGGTCCTAAGGCAGGAGAGTATGGGCAAGCTTCAGGAGCATATGGACAAGCAAGGTGGCCAATGAGGGTAAGGGAGTAACAAGGGAGCTTGGGTTGGTGACATGGCCACGTAGGCTACTGCAGTATCTTCAAGTTGTACTTGGGCAAGAGACGGGAAGCCATTAAACATTGATTTCCTCAGTCTTTAAAAATAAAACAGGGCACTTGGCTGGCTCTGTCAGGGAGCTTGTGACAACTGATATCAAGGTTGTGAGTTCAAGCCCCATGCTGGGTGTATAGAGATTACTTTTTTAAAATCTTGAAAAAAAAAAAGATTTCATTTATTTATTTGGCAGAGAGAGTGAGAAAGCACGAGCAGGAGGAACAGTAGAGAGCAGTAGAGAGGGAGAAGCAGGTTGTGTTGGTGTCCTCCCTCCCCTGCCACTGCTCTTGGGGGCATGTCCTCTTCTCTCCACCCCACCTCTTCTGGGGACCTTGGCTCATCGGTTGCTGCTCCCTTGGCCTCATAGCTTTCCCTCTCCCACTGACTCCTTCCTTGGAAATACAAATGTGCTCAGGCTGCTTTCTCCAAACTAGACTTTCCCTACAATCCGCAATGACTATCTTCTTCCTTTCATCTCCTGGCATCAATTCTCACCCCTCATAAAGCAAGTATGGCTCTTGCCACCCCCAACCCCCAGTCTCCTAAACCCCTCTTCTTATTCATTCATCTCCCGACTCCCACCCCAGCCCCTGGATCTCAGCAAGCATTTTCTGGTTAATTGAGTTACACATTTATTGAGCACCTATTTGCCAGGTCTTGGATTGGGTACTGAAGATACAGTGATGAACAAAATGGACAGGGTTCCCGTCTTCCTGGAGCTCACCACCTAGCGCAGAATACTATCTCATAAACAAATTATTTCAATAGCATCAAGCAAAAGAACTCAGGGGTTTAGAAGTGATGTAGAGGATGGAGTATGAGTTTCTCTGAGGGCTTAGGAAAGGTTTTACAAGGGACATGATGCCTGAACTAGATTTCAAAGGATGAATAGGAATTTGTCAAGAAGACAAGGACTGGAAAGGCATTGAAGACTGAGGGAACAACATGTGGGAGGGCCTGGAAGTTTAAGCCACTGTAGTACAATGAGGACAATGCAGTAAATTCGCTTTGCCAAGCCATGATATGAAAGACCAGGGAGGGGCACCTGGGTGGCTCAGTTGGTTAAGCAGCTGCCTTCGGGTCAGGTCATGAATCCAGGGTCCTGGGATCAAGCCCTGCATCAGGCTCCCTGCTCAGGGGAGAGCCTGCTCCTCTCTCTCCTCTCTGCCACTCTGCTTACTTGTGCGCTCTCGATCTCTCTCTCTCTTAAATAATAAATAAAATCTTAAAAAAAAAAAAAAAAGACCAGGGAGTGGGACATGAGGCTGGGGATTACTAGGCATCATGCTAAAAAGCTTGGCTTTTGTCACTGTAGGTCCCTGGGTACCACAAAAGGATATTAATTTGAGGAGTGACACAGTCATATATGGTATATGGATTGTAGCTAGAGGTCCTTGGAGCAGCATGGAGACTGGATCTAAGGCAAACTCCAGTTAAGAGGCTACTGGAAGGGTCCAGGTGACAGGGGAGGGGTCTGAGCCATGCAGGTTGGTGGGGGGCGGCACTGGAGTCAATGCCTGTTTGGAAAGTGGCTCTGGTACACGGGGGGTGACCAACTGGATGTGGAAGATGATGAAAAGGAAAGTGCTATCCTCTCCCCGTCCTCCTTCGAGAACCAAAAGCCAGGGATCTCTGAGCAGCCCCTAGTGATGGGCCCTCTGAACTAGGGTCCAACTGTGGACAAGGAGAAGGCTCCGGAAGGGCAGAGAGCTAGCTGATGGCATTATGGTCACCGTGGCGGGGATGGGGGGAATGGTTGTGGGTGGGGGGGACCTGGGGCACTGGGGCATTCGATTCCTGTTTTTTATTATCGTTGTTGTTTGTTAATTAGCATCAGATAGTCTTCTTAGCTGGAGCGAGGGATGCTCCCTGGTGGGGCTCCGGGTGGGATGAATTCCTCCCAGCTGGCACAGACTGGAGTCTTGACTTGAATGTGGAGCTGGCAAGACAGGAGAAATTGCTCTGCCAGTCCCTGGGCCAGAAGCCTCCAGTGTCTTGCGGGGGCAGGAAGTTCCTGCCTAGGCCTGGGTCCAGACACCGAGTTTCCTGTAATTCCCATGAGTTTCCCAGACTTGATCCCCAGCCTTTCTTTCCATTGATCTTAGCCTCTCTTAGCCTCAGTTTCCTCATCTCTAAAATGGATCAGTAACTGCCTCCTAAACAGATCATAATAAGTAAATGACACTCTGCACAGAAAACACTTGGTGCTATGCTTGACGCACAGACAATACGATTTTGGTTTTTGTTTTTTTGTTTTTTTTCAAAGATTGTATTTATTTATTTGACACAGAGAGAGAGATCACAAATAGGCAGAGGCAGGCAGCGGGGAGGGGGAAGCAGGCTCCCTGCCAAGCAGACAGCCTGATGTGGGGCTCTATCCCAGGATCCTGAGATCAAAACCTGAGCCAAAGGCAGAGGCTTAATCCACTGAGCCACCCAGGCACCACCCAGGTGCCCCACTTAATATGATTTTGTTATTAGGATCGTTATTCTCTTTCTGGCAGACTGACCACCCAGGAGTTCTTTCTTCCAAGCTCATGAAGGCATAGGACCCCTCCAACCTACCCCAAAATGCCCAGCCCTCAGAGTAACTTCCCTCCATCAAGCACATCCCGATAGTTTGTTCTTTCTTGCTCTAAAGCTAGAATATTCCTTGACCTACACTCACCTCTGCTGTCTCTATAACACTTCCCAGCAGAGTGGTTGTTTGGGCTCTGGGATAAGACCATCATTAATTAGCTGTATAGCCTTGGGCAAGATGCTTAATTAATTGCTCCAAGCCTCAGTTTCTTTATCCATAAAGTGGGGACATGAAGTAATATGGCTTCATCAGATTTGTCCTGAGGATGAAATGAAACAGCACCTTATGCATTCAGCCCAGCGCCTGGCTCCTCTAACGTGTTCTACGGATGGTAACTTTCTCCTCCTGCCACAGCCAGTCGCCACTAAAGCTGTAAATCACCCAGGAACTAAGAGCATCCTCCTCTTTCCACCCCAGGACCAAACTCCTTATCACCTCCACCCACTAATGACCTGGTGATTGGCTTCTCATTAAAGCAATGACAAAGGGCCTCTGTGATTTTAGCCTGGTTCTAATCAGCCATAGATCTGCCCCAGGGTCAGTCAGGGGTGAGGTAGTAATTCTGGGTCCTGGGGCCAAGCTTCGAGTAGACTGAGGACTCTGTCTCCCTCTCTCCCAGGGAGGCAGCCACTGACCTGACCTGGAATTCTTGGGACAAGGCACTGCTCTTGGGACAGAAAAACAAGGTTCCTTCTACCCCCCATTGGCCAGAAGGCCAAGAGACAGGTGTCTCAAGGGGCCATCTCTGCCCTCCCGAAGTTCAGTGGTCTCATCTGTCAATTGGGAACACTAAATGATAACACCTACCTGGTGGGGTAGGTGTGAGGCTAGACGATAAATTGAATGTATATTTCTACAACTTCGTAGGTATTCATAAGTGGCGGTCATTGTTGTTACTGTTATTGCTTTCATGATTATTGGATTTCTATTTTGATTATTATTAGAACCCAAGTGCCAATTTTTCCAACTCCATTTGACAAATAGCTTATTAAGTCTGCAGTGATTCATACTGCCACATTTCTATAACGGCACTCCCAGCCATTTCTGCTTCATCCTTCTGTGATCTGGTAATCCCAAGCCTCCTTGTTCGTTTTCAGGATTGTTTTGGATGTTCTTGGCCCTTTACACTTCCATGGGAATTTTAGAATCCTTTTGTCTAGGATAATCATCCTTCTGATTATTCTTCAGTGATTCTTTTTTTGTTTTTTAGATTTTATTTATTTATTTGACAGACAGAGATCACAAGTAGGCAGAGAGTCAGGCAGAGAGAGAGGAGGAAGCAGGCTCCCTGCAGAGCAGAGAGCCCTATGTGGGGCTCGATCCCAGGACCCTGGGATCATGACCTGAGCCAAAGGCAGAGGCTTAACACACTGAGCCACCCAGGCGCCCCCAGTGATTCTTTTATATTTCTTCTTTGTATGTTTCTTTCTCAAGGTGGCTTTCCTCATGGTGGCAAAATAGCTGTGGGAGTCCTAGGAGTCACGTGTACACTCTGTCATGCAAACAAGGACAAGAAATTCTAGGCTCTTGGGTGGCTCAATTGGTTGAGCAGCTGCCTTCACCTCAGGTCAAGATCCCAGAGTCCCAGGATCGAGTTCCGGTTGGGGCTCCCAGCTCCGCGGGGAGTCTGCTTCTACCCCTAACCTTCTCCCCTCACATGCTCTCTCTCACTGTTTCCACTCTCAAATAAATAAATAAAAAGGAGAAGAAATCCACCATATAGGCTCCTCAAATCCTGATCCATAGAAATTGTGAAATAATTAATGTTCATTGTTGTTTTCAGCCACTAAGTCTTGAGGTAGTTTGTTATGCAGAAACAGACCGTGAATACAGCAGGTACACCATGTCCCAGCCTTTCCTGCAGTCGGGTGGGCTCGCTGAATTTGAGCAGAAGTGATGTAGGTCACTTCCAGTCATGTTCATAATAACTTCCCACATCCAACCTCCGCACTCCCCTTCCTTCTGGCTTGAAGACGGGGGGGGGGGGGGGGCGCGGGCAGCCATGGGAACCACAAGCTGAAGATGATGGAGTCAAAAGGGAAAAGGTGTCTGGGCCCTTCTTCATGCCTGGGGCAGAGCTGCCTCTAACATCACCCTAACCAATACACTTTTCATACAGTGTCTAACAGATCTTTTACAAATACAATCAATGTTCATTTAGATTTGCTCATATATTCACGGATTTCTTTGCCCTGCCTTAACCGCCTATATCTCAGACATTCCATCTGGGGCCATGTCTTTCTTTCTTTCTTTCTTTCTTTCTTTCTTTCTTTCTTTCTTTTTATTTATTTATTTATTCTCCCTCAGAGAGGGAGAAAGAGAGAGCATGAACAGGGGGAGCAGCAGGCAGAAGGAGAAGCAGGCTCCCCACCGAGCAGGGAGCCGACGCAGGATTCGATCCCCCAGGACCCTGGGATCATGACCTGAGCCAAAGGCAGACAATTAACTAACCAACTGAGCCACCCAGGCATTCCTGCGGCCATTTATTTCTGCCTCAATGACAGTCTTTAGAGTTTTCTCTACAGAAAGCCTGCTGGTGATGGCTCTGTTTGAAGATTACATTTTTAGAAAATCACTTTGAAGATAAGATGTTGTCTTTTTATTCCATCCCTCTTGATGAGATGCTTGTTTCAGAATAACAGTTGCTCCTTGGAAGGTAATTCTTTTCCCAGATTGGTTCTGAAAGCTTTGCATTGTTTTTTAGTGGTTTCGATTGTTTTGTTCACTAGGACACATTTAAATGTGTTTTTTAGCTGTTGGGCTTCTTGAATTTGTCGTTTGTTATCTCTTCTCAGACTGGTAAAATTCCTCACCTTTATCTTCTCAAATACTGCCTCTGTTGCTTTTTGTTTTTTCTCTTCTTATGGCCATCCAATGACACACAGGATAGACTTTCTCACTGTGTCCTTGTCTATTCTCTTCACTTTTGCTGTATTCTACAATTTTTAAAAGCATTTCCATAAACTTCCGTTTAGTTTGATCCCCCTAACTCCTCATGTGGTAGGTAGGGAAGAGTTCCTCTTTTTTTTTTTTTTTTTTTGTTTAGATTTTATTTATTTATTTGACAGAGAGAGAGCGATCACAAGTAGGCAGAGAGGCAGGCAGAGAGAGGGGGAAGCAGGCTCCCTGCTTAGCATGGAGCCTGATGAGGGACTCAATCCCAGGACCCTGGGACCATGACCTGAGCTGAAGGCAGAGGCTTAACCCACTGAGCCACCCAGGCGCCCCAAGAGTTCCTCTTTTGCCAACAAAGGCAAATGAGCTCACTCAGCTCCTGGTGGAGCAGGAAGACAGGTAGTCAAGTGGTAGTCAAGATGCAGTAGGGTCTACTCAAAAAAGTTTAAGCTCCAAGGACAGATAGCCAGGGAAGGGCATGAGTCCTGGACACACTACTCTCTAGCTTAGTGACCTTGGCAAAGTCACTTAATCACTTCTTGCTGGGATTTCTCCACTTGCAAAATGGGAACCATAAGGACTACCTTGCAGGGCTGTTTGGAGATGTTCACGGGATAGTATATGCAAAATTCCTGGCACCGGATAGGCATTCAGTAAATATTTGATGAATGGATTAATAAAGTGTTTAGCCCGGTTTGGCGCAGTCTTTCAATCAATGTTAGCTATTGCTATTCCGTTTATATTTTATTTATATATAAATATACTACGGTTTGTTGCTATCAAGATTGTCATTTCCACAAGGCCCTCAGAATTTGGGAGACTGTCGGGTGTCCTGCCCCTGCCCCTCCAGGCTCCCCTAGACGTGCCCAGTGCCCGCGGCAGGACGTGGCCCGCCCCACCATAAATCAGGCCCCTGGGTTCAGGCCTGTAATTAACATGCCGCACTGGGCCGGTCTGGGGCGGCCCCGCCCACCCTGTCCCTGGGGCTTCCTGAGCCCTGGTCCTCTCCAGGAGGGGGAGGGAAGGTGCAGGGAGCTGGGGGGGTCTCTCCCAGCCCCCTGATTTATCGCCCTCTGTGTGAAGGAGATTTATGAGCTAAGAGAGGGGAGGCTGGCAGGAGATAAAGGGAGATAAAGGGAGCGGGATGGCCAGAGGCCAGGGAGGCCGGTGGTCACCCATTTACCCATGTAAATCCTGTGGGCAGGCTCAGGACATCTTCCAGTAAACAGTATGGTATCTGTTTACCTGTTTCAGGAAGTCCCAGGGAGAGGAGGCCAACACCTGACTCCAGCACCTGCTTGGGGTGGGTCTGGGAAGTGGGGAAAGAGAGCAGTCTCCCGGCACTGCAGATGCCTCTCTAAGTTTTAAGACAGCCCTTTGCCATGACTGTTCTTAAGCCCCTTCCACGGTTATGTAAACCGAGCGGGAGGTCAGGTGTCCAGACTGTATTCTTTCTTAGGTTAGGTGAGGACATATGGGCACACAGGTGAATTCCCTGTCTTCACAGGAATTCACAGAGGCTTCAGGGAGGAAAGGGGCTTTGGCTCCAGAGATCTCCCGCAGATGAACAGGACAACCAGGTCTCCCTCTCCTGAGAATATTCCTGACACAGCACGTGGTGAGGTTCCAGCTGCTCCTAGAAAAATCTTTCTTTCTTTTTTAAGATTTTAATTATTTGAGGGGCACTTGGGTGGCTCAGGGGTTAAAGCCTCTGTCTTCAGCTCAGGTCATGATCCCAGAGTCCGGGGATCGAGCCCCGCATGGGTCTCTCTGCTCAATGGGGAGCTTGCTTCCTCCTCTCTCTCTGCCTACTTGTGATCTGTCAAATAAATAAATAAAATTTAAAAAAAAATTAATTATTTGAGAGAGAGTACAAAGTGGAGTGAGAGGAAGAAGCAGACTCCCTGCTGAGCAGAGAGCCTGAGGAGGGCCTCGATACCAGGACCCTGAGACCATGACCTGATGGAAGGCAGATGCTTAACTGACTGAGCCACCCAGGAGCCCTGGAAGAAAGATCTTTCAATGGATTTTGAGCCAGACAGACTCAGGCTCAGCTTCTAGCTCCACCTTTGATCAGCTGGGCCCCTGTAGGTAAGTTATTTAACCTAAGCCTTGGTTTCCTCATTTAAAAAATTAGGAAAATAAAATCCTCCTCATTGACTGGTGTGAAGGTTAAATAAGATAAAACATAAAATGCATTTAAAACAACTTCTGGCCTCCTATATAGCAAATATTTCTTCCCAGGGTACAGGGCTAGAAGTTTGTTTTTGTTGAAGTGAGCTACACGGTCTGCATCAGAAGTACTCAGGATGGAATTTCATAGACTCTAAGAATCCTTTTTAAAAAAAAAAAAACATTTTATTTATTTATTTGACAGGGAGAGAGAGAGAGCACGCAAGCGCACAAGCAGGGGGAGGGAGAATTAGGGTCCCTCCTAAGCAAGGAGCCCGATATGGGACTCAATCCCGGGACTCTGGGATCATGACCTGAGCTGAAGCCAGCTGCTTAACTGACTGAGCCACCCAGGTGCCCCAACTCTAAGAATTCTGAGACAGAAAGCTGATCATCTTATTTCAGGGTCCTGAACCTTGGCTGACTTCAGGTGTGGGGGGTGGGAATGGTGTCTGTATCCCACTTAAATTCCTTCATCAGTACTTACGGAACATTTACTATGTGCCAGGCACTGTTCTAGTCTAGTAAATGAAACGGACAACAGACTCTGTCTTCATGGGTGGAGACAAATAAATAATATGTAGTTTATTTAAAATGTTACATTTAGGGGCACCTTGGTGGCTCTCTCGGTTAAGTGTCTGGCTTCCGCTCAGGTCATGATCTCAGGGTCCCGGAATCCAGTGTCCGGCTCCCTGTGCTGACGGGGAGTCTGCTTCTTCTCCCTCTCCTTATGCCCCTCCCCCTGCTCTCTCTCTCCCTCTCTCTCAAATAAGTCAAGAAAATCTTTGAAAAAAAAAAAAAGGAAAAAAAGTTATATCTGTAGGCTTTTATCAGATTGTCACAGGAATCAATAACCCAAAAAAGGTTAAGAATCATTAATCTAGTCCAATACCCTAAAGGGGAGCCCCAAATCATAGGAACAGCCAGGATTCGAGTCAAAGACTCCGACAGTCCAATGTCTCTCCATCCCCTGCACCGTTCACCCAGAGAGCAGGTAATCTAGGACCTACTGGGCTCTCCATGTGTAGTGTGAGTTCGTATTTTTGTGGGCGGGTTTTATCACAGAGCCAACCCTCCAGGGCTCACCTACACCCCCACCTCATCCTGGCACTTAGCTCTTGGCAAGGCCCCACCCTCTGTGTCCATGATGAAAGCAGAAGTCACGTGGTGGCCTGGCCAGCGCAGGGAAATCCCCAGCTTGTAACCCTTCTGTGTCCACACTCTCCTTTGCTTCTGTGTCAGGGAAAGAAGCCCTCCCTCTGCCCAGGTCATCCCTTCACCCTCCTGGACAAACTCACTCCATCCATTATTCCTCCTCCGTCATGTGTCAGTGTCACTCCCCCTGGCTCCTTCCCCTCAGTCCAGAAATAGGGCACTATTCCAATTATCTACTGCCTCATGACCGACCACCCCAAGTGGCTTAAAACACCATCTGTTATATCTCATGATTCTGTGGGTTGATTTGGCAGTTCTTCTGCCTCATGTGATGTCAGCTGGGGTCACTGATGTGACTTTATTCATCTGGGATCTTTTCTGGAGCTGGGAGGTCCCAGAAGGAGCCATCCTGCACACGTCCCACTTTTGATGGTCCACTACCCTCCCAGATCCACACATTGGATCCCAGATCCGATGGTCCACTGAACCTGTTGGTTTTACCTCCTGGTTTGTCTCCAGTCTCTCCCCTCCCCTCCACCCTCATGGCCACTGCCTCATGGTAGAAAAGTTCCCAGACTGCTCTCACTGGTCTTGCCTCCGTCTATCTATGCTTCATCTCTCCCTGCACTCAGTTACCCAGACACCCTTCCCAAACAAGTCTGGTCTCTCCCCTCCCTGCCACTGCAGGCAGAGCTGACCACCGTACTTCACAAAGTTTGTTGTGTAGATGTGAACAGGTGTTAACAACAACAAAAGTTCTCTGGACAAAGACATTTGAAAAATGACAGGTTTGAACAAAACCAAGCAGGTTTCTTGGCTACCTGCCTCCTGGGAGTCTCTCTCCACTGTGCCCATATGCACAGAACCAGAGAGAGTTCACAGCTTTGCCAAATTTACTGACACGGGATCCCAGGACAGGCTTTCCAGAACACAAGTCTGTCGAAGAATTGTTAACTGGTTAAAACCAAATAGGAATGCAGCTTAGCGCAACAGGAATGATTTTCTGGTAACCTCCTCAACCTCTCCGTGACTCTGTTTACTTGGCTGTAAAATGGGGGTGACAATGACCATTCAGAGGTGGTTGTGAGGATTAAATGAGACAGCCCTTAGAACCTCGCCTAACGCGCATGAGCTTATTCAGTAATGGTCGGTCTGGACACTGCCCGCTCTTCCTTGAGTTAAGCAAGTAAAAGAAAGAAGCATAAAAATAAATAAATAAAGAAGGAAGGAAGGAAGGAAGGAAGGAAGGAAGGAAGGAAGGAAGGAAGGAAGGAAGGAAGGAAAGAAAAGAAAAGAAAAAAGAAAGAAGCTTCTAGAGGCACTACCAAATTCTTTCTCTTCCAAGGTATTCCCTTCGCGCTGTTTCAAAGAGTGTCTCATCCTGCAAACATAGTTAGCTCAGAAAAGAACTTTTTCCTCCAGGAATCAAAGGCTTTGGAACTTTGGAAAGAAAATTGGGAAATCTAAACCAGGAGTGTGGGAACGTGAACGAAATTTTTAAAAGTGTGGTGTCTCAGCGCCCTCCGCTGGTCAAGATGCGAAACTCCAAGGAGATGTCAATCCAGGACTCAAGGCCCTGCTCCTGGGAGAGGCTTGCCACAGGACACTGTGACGCGACAGGAAGTGGCTCTTTTCTGTCCTCCGGTCAGCTTCTTCCTCCGCTGCCCTCAGCCCTCAGGGGCTCTTCAAATGTCACCACATGCAACCCACAGTTTTTTCATAGGTTCTTTCAACAGGGAGCCCACCCTCTACTTCTGGGTCAGGGAGGAGAAATTGAGGCCTTCAGGCGTGAACCCTCAACTTCCGGCTGGGCCTCACACATCTCTCTCAGCACCACCTCTCCTTCCCTCCAGCTGGCCGAGGCTAACCCTGCTGCTGAGCTGAGGAGCCCCTTCCCTTCCAGCTCTCACAAAATCAGTTCGTTTCTTTCTTTCTTTCTTTCTTTCTTTCTTTCTTTCTTTCTTTCTTTCTTTCTTTCTTTCTTTCTTTCTTTCTTTCTCTTTCTTTCTTTCTTTCTTTCTTTCCTTTCTTTCTTTCTTTCTTCCTTCCTTCCTTCCTTCCTTCCTTTCTTCCTTTCTTTCTTTTTAACTTTTTGAAAAACAGACTATTTTTTTTAAATGACTAGATTTATATAGATTTACTAGACTTACATAAACACTGAGAGGATAATACAGAGTCCCCATAAATTTTCACCCAGTTTCCTTTCAAATAGCATCTTAGAAACAACATCTTCTAAGAAGTGCTCTTAAACATTTCAATATAAGCATTACCCACTCAACAAACACTGTGCTAAAATCATCATTTTTTTAAAAAAGATTTTATTTTTACATAATCTCTACACCCAATGTGGGGCTCGAATTCATAACCCTGAGATCAAGAGTCTCATGCTGTACTAGCTGAGCCAGTCAGGCAGCCCTGAAATCTTTTATTTATTTATTTATTTAATATTTTATTTATTTGACACAGAGAGAGATCACAAGTAGGCAGAGAAGCAGGCAGAGAGAGAAGGGGAAGCAGGCTCCCTGATGAGCAGAGAGCCTGATGCGGGGCTCAATCCCAGGACCCTGAGACCAGGGCCCGAGCCGAAGGCAGAGGCTTAACCCACTGAGCCACCCAGGCACCCCTGAAATCATCTTTTAAATAATCCTTTGAAAACCTTGTAAGAAGTCTTTTAAAATATATTATCTGTATAAGCGTCAGAGAACGGCCCTATGTTTCACTCACTGAAACAACATTGCAATGAATGCATATTTCAGTTCACTTCTTAGAAACGTCCTATAAGAGGTGTTCTTAAAAACAATATAAGCACTACCGAGTGAATACAGGTTCCAATCACTGAGATCACACTTTGCTGAAAGCCTCTTTCAAATAATTCTTAGAAAAATCTTGTAAGATGTGGGTTTTTCTTTTTTAAATATTTGATTTATTTTAGAGAGAGAGAGAGCATGTGGGAGCAGGGAGGGGCTGAGGGGGAGAGCGAGGAAGAGGGAGAAAAAAATCTACTGAGGGGGGAGCCTGACTCAGGCCTCCATCTCAGGACTGAGATTGTGACCTGAGCCGAAACCAGGAGTCACATGCTTAACTGACTGAGCCACCTAGGCATCCCATTTTTGTTGTTTTAGTGTGGGGTTTTGTTTTTTTTAATTCAAATTCAATTTAGTTAACATAAAGTGTATTATTAGTTTCAGGGGTAGGATTTATTTTTTTTTAAAGATTTTATTTATTTATTTGACAGAGAAAACAAGGTGAGTGGCAGGAAGAGGGACAGTGGGAGAAGCAGGTTCCCTGCTATGCAAGGAACCCGATGAGGAGCTCGATAACAGGACGCTGGGATCAGGGCCCGAGCCAAAGGCAGATGCTTAACTGACTGAGCCACTTAGGATCTCCTTAGAGGTAGAGTTTAGTGATTCAGCACTTACATATAACACCTAGTGCTCATTACAAGTGCCCTCCTTAATGCCCATCCCCCAATGAGCCCTTCCCCCCACCTACCTCCCTCATGTAAGATGTGTTTTTAACTTTGTTTTTTTAAAGATGTTATTTACTTATTTGACAGACAGAGATCACAGGTAGGCATGGAGGCAGGCAGAGA
Organism: Lontra canadensis; assembly: GCF_010015895.1. Lineage (NCBI taxonomy): Eukaryota > Metazoa > Chordata > Mammalia > Carnivora > Mustelidae > Lontra > Lontra canadensis. The sequence goes on along the minus strand of NW_022631198.1, from coordinate 21,819 downwards.
GAGGGGGCGAAGCAGACTCCCTGCCTATCAGAGAGCCTGATGCAGGCCTCGATCCCAGGATGCTGGGATCATGACTTGAGCTAAAGGCAGACACTTAACTGTCTGAGCCACCAGGGCATCCCTAACTGTTCTGTATAAGCATCACAGAATTGCATATGATACACTCATGGAAACAACCCTGTTCCTGGCTCAGAGCTCCTAAAATCCTTGGACCTTCCTAAGTGATGAAAGCAAGAAATGTGTCCTTTGTTGTATTAATGAGGTGACTTTCGGACCATCTCTAAGGATGGGGTCTGGTTGCCAGGGGGAGCCAACCATAGGACTAGCTTTGGAATGTCCATTCTCCTGGAGGAGGAGCACATCATGAGAAGAAGACAAAGAACTCAAGTTTTTGAAAAGTTGAGTCTGGGTTGGCTGTGGGACCTGCAAATGGAGATAGTCACAATAGGTAAAAGTTGATACAAGCATGAAGCTTGAGGAGAGGTTAGCGTGGGGTTAGAGACTGGCAGCAGCAGTGCTGGTAGCTGCTGATGCCGGGTGAGTGGATGACATTGACTGAGGAAACACGTAGAGTGAGAAGAACAGTGGGTGTCAGAAAGATCGTTAAGAACAGTGAAGTCGCGGTGGGTGGTAAGGAGGAGCCCTCAGAGGAAGCTGATGAAGGAGGCCAGAGGTGTAGGAGAGAAACCACGAGAGAAGACTCACAGAAACCAGTGAGTAGAACGTTTCAAGAAAGCAGCCATAGTCCTGAATTGAAGAAGTCGAGGAAGACGATCAACCATCTTGATGACTAGATTATGGTACTGGCTGTATTATGAGGTTCTTCTAGGATACAAGGAAGGGACTTCTCAATTTACCTTAGGGTGATGGTTCTCAAACCTAAGCACGGATCGGAATCACACAGAGGGCTTGTATAAAAAATGGTTCTGGGACTGGTTCCCAGAGTTTCTGGCTCAGTAAGTCTGCGGCAGGGCCTTAGAATGTGCATTCTAACAAGCTCCCAGGGGAGGCTGAGGCTGCCGTCCCGGGCCATACTGTAAGAAACAGCAACTTTGGGGCACTTGGGTGGCTCAGTCAGTTAAGCACCTGCCTTTGGCTCGGGTCATGATCCCCAGGGTCCTGGGATAGAGCCTCATGTGGGGCTTCCCCTGCTCAGCAGGGAGCCTGCTTCTCCCTCTCCCTCTCCACCGGTTGTGCTCTCTCTCTCTCTCCCCCACCATCTCAAATGAATAAATTGTTTTAAATCTTTTAAAAAAATAAAAATCAAAAACATTTGGGTCATGTGACTCTATTATCTTTTTTTAAACAGACTTTATTTTTTAGAACAGTTTATTTATTTATTTATTTATTTACTTATTTAAGTTTATTTATTTATTTGACAGAGAGCGAGAGATCACAAGCAGGGAGAGAGGCAGACAGAGGGAGGAGGGGAAGCAGACTCCCTGCTGAGCAGAGAGCCTGATGCAGGGCTCAATCCCAGGACCCTTGAAGGACTTGATCCCAGGACCCTGAGACCATGACCCCAGCCGAAGGCAGAGACCTAACCCACTGAGCCACCCAGGCGGACCCCTACAGCAGTTTTAGATTCACAGCAAAACTGAGCAGAAGGTACAGAGATTTTCCATACACCACTTCCCTGCCCGCCCACCCACCCCCCGCACTCCTTATTATCCTCATTCTCCACCAAAGTGATACGTTTCATGCAGCCAGTCAACACACCTACATTGACACAGCATAATCGCCCAAAGTTCACAGCTTAGTATTCATTCTCAGTGTTGTATAGTCAATGGGTTGGGACAAATATAAAACATGTGTCCACCATTACAGTATCATACAGAGCAGTCTCATTGCCCTAAACATCTTTTGTTCTCTGGCTAATTCATCCCTAGCAACCAACTATTATCTTTTATTAATTTACAACTTGAAGTTATTTTTTAAAATGGTAGAGTTTTTAAAATCCCACTGCTTGGGTTAGAATTTCCTTTCTACCACGGCTGGGGGACCCTTAGCAACTTGATTAACCTGCTCAAGCCTCTGTTTCCTCATTTTAAAGTGGGGGTTGCTAATAGTATCTATGTTGTAAGACTGCTGTAAGATTAAATCAAGTAAAACTTGAGAAATGTTGAGCCCAGCCCCTGGCCCTTGGTATGCACACATCCGGGTCCACACAGTTACTGTGGTTATTATTTGTTATCTCTCCCTTTGTCCCAGCATGCGCCTAGCATTGGAACCTCCAGAGAGAATCTGATAGGCTGATGTTGTCAATAAGGAGTATCTCTATTGGACAGATTCTCACAGGCTCATATGTGGGCGGTTGGTTGGTCTACGTCCAACCTGTGCATAGCCACTTTGGCCTTGGGCCCCGTTTCCGGAACCAACCTGTGAGCTCCAGAAGAATCCTTCAGTCACATGACCCAGGACAAAGCAAGAAACCCTTAGAAGGTAACCACAGTCCTCAGAGAAGGACTCTGGGGGTAGCAGATATGCAGATCTGTTTGATTCATGCAGTAAAGTTGGTTTGAACAGGAAGAGAATAGAGGAAGAAAATGAGGGAACAAGGGATTAAAAAATACCTGTTACTTTGCTTTAGGGTTGTTGCGAGAATTAATTGAATCAATCCACATATATTACTTAGCATAGGTGCTGGGCACCTATGTAAGCACTCAGTGTACGGTAGCATGGAGAAGGAGGAGGGTGACAACTGTCATCAGGTCTGAAGGCTGACGAACAGGTTATGGGTGGAACGAAGGGGAGAGGGAGTTAACGGACAGGGATTGTGCTCAAGAGAGAAGGATTTAAGGTTTCAAAGCAGGAGCAGTTCCTAGGGAGATAACAGTACAGGACGAGGTCCTGGAGGTGGGAGTGTGACGTGCAGACACCTGGCAGCTCCTTTCTCCCTACATCTACAGATAGATTCAGTGTCCAAGCTTTGTGTTACCCTGGGGTCTCACCCAATACCCACCAGTGTCTCAACTCCACAGGGAGCCCTCTGCCCCTCCCTCTGCCTTTCCGATGCACCCAATTCTCTCCTCTCTCCAGGACTGCAGGAAGGGGCCAGTGTTTGCAGCCCTCCTGCCATGGAGAATGAGCACTGCCGGGAGCAGACGGATGGCACACATTGGCGACGGGTGCGAGCTTGGGCTGCGGAGGAGGTTCCAGAACACTAGGCTATTTTTAGGCTTGCCCAGATGCCCAATTCCCAGCTAAGGGAGGGGGCGTGGTAGGTGGGAAGCAATCTTGCTTTCATCATTTATTATTTTATTAACCACTGAGGATGCTGTTGTATGCAGCGAGCCTCACCCGGTTTCATCACTAGTTTTCCTTTTCGCGATTTCTTCCTGCTTGTTAACGTCAGAAACAACTCTCTACCCCGAGGGCCAAAGAAGGGTCAGGGAGAAAATGAAATTGACCAAGTGACAATGAATGAGGACAAGGAAAAGATAAATATTCCATCCTGCTCCATCAGCAGTGGGAGTGGGTCCAAAAAAACACTTAGCCTCACAAATTGCTCACTTACCCACCCTGACATGAGTTTGCTCCAAATGGTTTGGAAAACTATTGCTTCTAATCAAAGGCATCAGGCCTGTGGCTGGAAGGGGGCCAGCATGGGCCCAGCAGGAGTCTGAATTGCGCCTGGCTTCATTATCTTTATCTAGTCCAACGTTGTAGTGGTAAGTTTTTGTTTGGTTTCAAAGTGAAATGGTTAGGTCATTATTTGTTAAATTATAGCTTTTAATTAGCAGATCTATTGAAATGAAAAGCCTGAGAGAGGCTCACATGCCTCGAAGTTTCGTTTGGAATTTATAATTATGACTCTTTGGAAAAGATTAGTTGGGGGCGGTAAAGTCTTTCTTTTAAGAAAATCCTCAAATTATGTGCTGGGGAGAAGGGAGATTCCAGTAAACCAGACATACCTTTTACAAGTGATGCTATCTGTATTATTACCAACGCCCAGGGTCATTTTATTTGCAGAAAAAAGAGGGGGACAGATGTTTTATAACAATTCTTGTAACTTTTCTCAGGTTGAGCCCTGAGAAAATGGGAATCGAAGGGAATAGTGGTTTGGGTCAGCAGAGTGGGTAGCCAAGGTTACAAGATGGGAGTTTTGTTTACCACTTATTCATTCCTGATTCCTTCCTGATTCCCCCAGGAAGTATGAGATATGGGGTCCCTGGATCCTTGGTAGCCTTGGTAGATTTTCTCCTTTTGGGGAATCTGTTTTCTGCCTTTAGAAGGAAGAAGAAACGTTCTTGTTCTGACTTTCGAGTCTGAGCGGCCTTCCTCCCTGGTTGATGGGGCGCTAGTTGCAGAACGGCCCTGGGTCCAGCAGGGGGCGCGCCGCCGCCGCCTGATTTGGAGCGCTTGCCTCTGGAAACCACACCCCCACATCTCGGTCTCCCTTCTGGAACAGCCGCGGTGCAGATTACCTTGTCTGCGCAAAGGGCCTCGGGCTGTGAGAGGCCGTTGAGGTGGGCGCCCTGGCTTACTTCTTACTCAAGGAGAGCATCGCTATCTGCACAGGGGCAGAGGCAGTGAGAGGCCCCCAGAATCTGAGTCATCTCTCCCAAGACTCTTGCTCCGCTCTCTGTAAGTCCCACGGACAGCCAGTGGGAAGCCTTTCTAGAGCGCGGGCTGAACCCACATGCACCGTCCCTCCCATGACCGTCTCTGGTGTTTGAACATCTTGTGCCGTTGGACCACAAACCCTATTAGGGCGGAGACCACGGATATCCTCTGATCTATTACGAGCACCCAGCATAGGGCCTAACCCACATACACAATAAACAAACAAACAAAGAAGTCATGTAAACCAGTATTTTAATTATCTTATTCTTTCTTTCGTGTACTCTGTGCCAGGCATTGGGAATTCAGAGATTAAAAATATAATAACCATCCTCGGGGCACCTGGGCGGCTCAGTTAAGCATCTGCCTTTAGCTCAGGTCATGATACGGGGGTCCAGGCTCCCTGCTCAGTGGAGAGCCTGCTTCTCATTCTGCCCTCTGCCCCTCCCCACTGCTCCACTGCTCGTACTCTGTGTCTTTCTCTCAAATAAAATCTTTTTTGGGGTTTGGACAGGAAGAAAGATATTTATTTGACAGAGAGATCACAAGTAGGCAGGGGCGGGGAGCAGGCTCCCTGCTGAGCCAAGAGCCCGATGTGGGGCTCCATCCCAAGACCCTGAGATCATGACCCCAGCTGAAGGCAGAGGCCTAACGCACTAAACCACCCAGGCACCCCTCAAATAAAATCTTTCAAAAGATAAAATAAATAATAATCTCCTCAAGGAGATTACAATATGCACCTGAGACAGACATGAATGTGGGCAACTAGAATTTGTAGCTTCCCCTAATTAGTGGCTAACTAACTTCATTTAGCCAACAAAATCACATCAGTCCCACATAGTAGAGGTACATACCAGCTGGACATGACAATATCCTGAAATTCCAGCACTTCTATCTTGGCAGTGAACTTGACTCCCATCTTCTTTTTCAGGCTTTTGAGGGCAGGGCAGGGTTCCAATTCAGCTGTCCTCTGTCTCCTATTAACTTTGAAGCCCCAAATTACACTCTACATCCCATACTTCCTATGAAACCAGTCCACCCCAGAAAGGTCACTTTTGACCTGAGGTCCTTTGTCTGGGCATCAGTGTCTCTCTGCGTGATTTTTCCTTCAGAAGGGGAAATGAGAAAAAAAGCCTATTAATAAATATCACGTTGTTTCCTAAAAGAGTTTTGGGCTGTTTCTGTTTTGGGGTTTTGTCTGTTTTGATTTTGCTTTAGAGTGCAAATTTGACAGTCTGTCTCTTCATCTTGCTTTCATCCTTATTCCTAATGACCACATTTACTCCACTTATAGGATTAATCGAAGAGATGAAACCCTCTCCCTTTGGGAGAGAACAGCACAGATAAGCAGCCCAGAAATAGGAATTTTTTTGATGAGCAAATGTCAAATTTTATAGGAGATTAACTTTGGGGATTGGAGGGAGGGTTATCCCTATGGCCTGGAGCAACCAGGCATATCTCTAGGGCTCTGAGAGTCAAGAAAGGCAGAATACATGTTTGGGAGGTGGCCCAATGCATTTCGATCCCTGAAAAAGACTAGAGCATGAAATGAATAAAAGAAAAAAACTTGAAAGCTTTTTGACTCTTGCAACAACAAAAGCCAAGAGTTAATCTTTATAATTTCATGGTATTAAAAATGTACTAGAATTAAAATGTTTTAAATCACACAATTACTCCAGCTCCAGCTGTGTGCACTGGTGTGGATCAAATACTGTCTGTCATTTAGATTACACTTGTCCCCTCCATAGCCCCTCAGCAAGGGTCCCAATGGCTGCAATTAAAACCACTGCTCTATACCGTTTCACAGGGGAATTCTACCAAACCTTTAAAGAGAAGATGATCACAGAGCTGTCTAAACTGTTATATACTATAGAAAAAGCAGAAAAATTTCCAAAACCTTTTAAAAATATGATCACAGGACTGATACCAAGCCAGTAAAAGACTTCATGAAATAGATAAATATACCTCAAGGATGTTAGTGCAAAAGGTCCAAATGTAATCTTAGTACATAAAATAGAGCATATTAAATTAATATATCATGACCATATGGGGTTTATTCCAGGAATTCAAGACTGGTTCAGGATACGGAACTCTACTACCAAAACCCAGAACTTCCTCTTCTGGTAGTGGTAGACTGGGTAATTTTGAACAATCTTCTCCACAAAGAAAAAAATTCTAAGGTGGACAAAGTACAACAAAAAATTTCAAAGAGCATCAGAGAGTTGGGCACCTGAGTGGCTCAGTGGGTTAAGCCTCTGCCTTCGGCTCAGGTCATGATCTCAGGGTCCTGGGATTGAGCCTCACATCAGGCTCTCTGCTCAGCGGGGAGCCTGCTTCCCCCCTCCCTCTGCCTGCCTCTCTGCCTATTTGTGATCTATCTCTCTGTGTCAAATAAATAAATAAAATCTTTAAAAAAAAAAAGCATCAAAGAGTTAACAAGATAGGGATAGATTACTGGATGAGATCTGGGCAAAGTTGGGAGTACAGATTGGTTAGCAAAGCACTGGGGTCACGTCCGGAAACATTTGCTGAGAGTCTATGATGTACTTTGGGCAGTGCAACAGGAATGGGGGCAAAAGATAGAATCCACATAGGGTAGGGATTCTGGTAAAATACTCCATCCCATAGTATTTTTTTTTAATCTTTAAATTTTAAAAAAGATTTTATTTATTTGAGATAGAGAGTGGGAGCATGGGGTAGGGAGGGAGGGTGGGGCAGAGGCAGAGAAAGAAGCAGACTCATGAAGCAGGGAGCTTAACACGGGACTTGATCCCAAGATCCTGACATCGTGACCTGAGCCAATCGACTAAGCCACCCTGGAGCCCCAATCCCATAGTATTTAATTCAGATAGGATATAAAACCTCTGGGGGAGTAGATTCATTTCTTAATATACAGTATTAGAACAACTGAGTAGACACGGGAAAAACAAAGGTGGACCCATACTTTAACATTTCATATAAGGATAAATTCTAATTGGATCAAAGTTTAAAATGGGGGAGAAAATGAAACCATGAAAGTAATAGAAGAATAGAAGAAATAGAAGAAAGTAATAATAATAAATAGAAGTAATGAGAGGATTCTCTTAAAATTCTGAAGGCAGTGAGGCTTTTCTCATTGTATCGCAAAATCCAAAAGCTACTACAAACACATTGATAATTTGGCTCATAAAAAAATCTGCAAGGCACATAACATAAACAAAGTCGTAAGACAAATGACAAACTTGGGAAAACATTTTCAACTTATGTTACAGGCAAAGGGCTAATTTCCCTAATATTTAAGGATCCCCTGAAAATTGATGAGAAAAAGATTAATAGCCCAAGACAAAAATGGGCAAAAGATAACAAACAGATGGTCCACAGAAAAGAAAAGAAACATGGCTCTTATGATGAAGATGCTCAACCCCAGTCATGATACATCCAAATTAAAATCACATTGGGCTATCGGGGCGTCTGGGTGGCTCAGTGGGTTAAAGCCTCTGCCTTCAGCTCGGGTCATGATCTCGGGGTCCTGGGATCGAGCCCCATGTTGGGCTCTCTGCTCGGCGGGGAGTCTGCTTCCTTTCCTCTGTCTCTGTCTGCCTCTCTGCCTACGTGTGATCTCTGTCTGTTAAATAAATAAAAATCTTTAAAATCACATTGGAGGGTGCCTAGGTGGCTTAGTTAGTTAGGCTAAGCGTCTTCCTTCTGCTCAGGTCATGATGTCAGGGTGCTGGGATTGGAGCTCCATGTCAGGCTCCCTATTCAGCAGGGAGTCTGCTTCTCCCTCTGCTACTCTCCTTGTTTGTTCTCTTTCTCTCTGTGTGTCAAATAAATAAATAAAATCCTTTAAAAAATCAAACCACATTGAGATACCCTCTCTCACTCATTATCCTAGTAAAATTCGCAAAATTTGGTATCACACTGTGGAGTAGCAAATAAACATTCTCATATATTGCTGGCAAATTGACACCCTATATCAAGGACAATCTGTTAGTATTTATCAAAATTACAAGTGCATGTACCTTCTGATCCAGTACCCACTTCCAGAATTCTTTTCTGCATATATCCTTACATGAGTACAAAATGACATTCATATAGGTTACTTATTATCATTGTAATGGCAAAATATCAGAAACAGCTAAATGTTCAATGACAAAGGATTGATTACATAAAGGATGGTACCTTCATATACTGGAATATTATACAGCTGTAAAAAGAGACTAAGGAGTCTCCTTATGTATTTTACGGAAAGTTCAACGAGATACATTCTAACCAAAAAAGGCAACAGAACAGGGTGTTGCCATTTGTGTAAAAAAAATGAGGGAAACCATAATGATTCCACCAAAAAACTACTGGAACAGATAAATGAATTCAGTAAAGTTACAGGATCCAAAATCAATGTACAGAAATCTGTTGCATTTCTATATGCTAAGAATGAAGCAACAGGGCCACCTGGGTATCTTAGTTGGTTGGGCATCTGCCTTCAGCTCAGGTCATGGTCAAGCCCCTTTTTGGGCTCCCTGCTTGGTAGGGAGCCTGCTTCTCCCTCTTTATCTGCCTACCACTGTCCCCGTTGTGCTCTCTCTCTGTCAAAAGATAGATAAAATCTTAAAAAAAAAAAAAAAGATGAAGCAACAGAAAGAGAAATTAAGAAAACAATCCCATTTACAATTGCACCAAAAGCAATAAAATACCTAAGAATAAACCTAACCGAAGAGATGGAAGACCTGTACTCTGAAAACTGTAAAACACTGATAAAAGAAACTGAAGATGACATAAAGAAATGGAAAGACATTCCATGCTCATGGATTGAAAGAACAAATATTGTTAAAATATCTATACTACCCAAAGAAATCTACAGATTTAATGCAATCCCTATCAAAATACCAACAGCATTTTTCACAGAACTAGAACAATCCTAAAACTTGTATAAAACCACAAAAGAGGGGTGCCTGGGTGGCTCAGTGGGTTGAGCCTCTGCCTTTGGCTCAAGTCATGATCCTGGAGTCCCGGGATCGAGTCCCACATCGGGCTCCCTGCCCAACGGGGAGTCTCCTTCTCCCTCTGACCCTCCACTTCTTGTGCTCTCTCGCTCTCTCTCTCTCTCTCTCTCATTCTCTCTCTCTCTCAAATAAATAAATACAATCTTTAAAAAGAAAGAAAAAGAATAAAATCTTGCCATTTGCAATGACATGGATGGAGCTAGGGAGTATAATGCTGAGCAAAATAAGTCAGAGAAAGACAAATACCATGGTTTTGATCATATGTGGAATTTAAGAAACAAACAAACAAAAATGAGCAAAGGAAAAAGAGAGAGAGAGAAACCAATAAATAGACTCTTAACTCTAGAGAACAAACTGATAGTTACCAGAGGAGAAGAGGGTGGGGGGATGAAATAGGTGATGGGAATTAAGGAGCGCACTTATCGTGATGAGCACTGACGAATGTATAGAATTGTTGAATCACTATATTGTGCACCTGAAATTAATATAATACTGTGTGTTAACCATACTGGATTTTTTTTAAATTTTTTTGAAGATTTTATTTATTTATTTGACAGTCAGAGATCACAAGCAGGCCGAGAGGCAGACAGAGAGAGAGGAGGAAGCAGGTTCCCTGCTGAGCAGAGAGCCCGATGTGGGACTCGATCCCAGGACCCTGAGATCATGACCTGAGCCGAAGGCAGAGGCTTAACCCACTGAGCCACCCAGGCGCCCCTGGATTTTTTTTTTTTAAGAGAGGGAGGAATGGTGGAGTGCAGAGGAAGACAGAATCCCAAGGCAGTTCCATACCAAGCACAGAGCCCAATGCAGGGCTCTATCTCACAACCCCAAGATCATGACCCAAGCTAAAATCAAGAATTGGACCCTTAACCAACTGAGCCACCCAGGTGCCCCCCAATACTGGAATTCAAATAAAAAGCAGAAAAAGGGGTGCCTGGGTGGCTCAGTCGTTAAGCGTCTGCCTTCAGCTCAGGTCATGATCCCAGGGTCCTGGGATCGATCCCCACATCGGGCTCCCTGCTCTGTAGAAAGCCTGCTTCTCCCTCTCCCACTCCCCCACCTTGTGTTCTCTTTCTCGCTGTCTCTCTCTCTCTGTCAAATAAATAAATAAATCTTTAAAAAAAAAAAACCAGAAAAAAAAATAGAAGGGAAAATAACATATATTCACAATATCTTGTATATGGAGAACAGTTGTCTTTTCTTTTTTAAAATTTTATTTATTATTTGACACAGAGAGACACAGCAAGAGAGGGAACACAAGCAGAGGGAGTGGGAGAGGGAGAAGCAGGCTTCCCGCCAAGCAGGGAGCCCAATGTGGGGCTCCATCCCAGGACCCCAGGATCATGACTTGATCTGAAGGCAGACACTTAAGAACTGAGGCGCCCCTGGAGAACAGTTTTCTAGAAGGATAAACAAGAAACTAAAAACAGACTCACCTATTGGAGGACATGGGAAGTGAGTGGATGGGGAAAGCCTAAGAGGAAGACTTTTTATTGCCTTTTATGTTTAATGTTTGAACAATGTGGATGTCTTATTTATTTACAACTCTGGGTGTAACCTTCAGAGTCTCGGCCAACTTTCCTAACCCACCTTTAAAGCAGCAGATGGATTGTATTTCTTATCAACTGGAAGATACTGCCCCAAGTCAAACTTTCTACTGACCACAGGCACTGATTTATCTATCTATCTATCTACCTATCTATTTAAGATTTTACTTATTTATTTGAGAGAGAGAGAGCAAGCATGAGCAGGCAGAGAGGCAGGTAGAGGGAGAAACAGACTCTCTGCTGAGCAGGGGGCCCAACACGGGACTCAAGCCCAGGACCCTGGGACCATGACCCAAACCGAAGGCAGATACTTAACCAACTGAGTCACCCAGGCACCCCCAAAGACACTGATTTCTAAACACCAGTTGGGTTTGGGATGGGCCTGAGGTGACTTAAGAGACAGAACGGAGCTCACCGGCCCCTACTTTGATTTTGCCCCTAATTTTGACCTAAAAAACTTTTTAAAAATTGTATTAAAACATACATAAAATTTGTCATTTCAACCATTTCAAGTGGGTGATTTGGTGGCATTAAGGACATTCACAATGTTGTGCCACCATCACCATCATCCATCTCCAGAACTTTAAAAAAAATTTTTTTTTTAAGATTTTATTTACTCATTTGACAGAGAGAGAGAGAGAGAGACAGTGAGAGCGGGAATATAAGCAGGAAAAAAAGGGAGAAGCAGGCTTCCTACCGAGCAGGGAGCACAATGTGGGGCTCATCCTGGGACCCTGAGATCACAACCTGAGCCCAAGGCAGATACTTAACGACTGAACCACCCAGGCACCCCATCTCCAGAACTTTTGCACCATCCCAAATGGAAACTCTGTACCCATTAAACAGTAATTCCCCCTTTTTCCCTTTGCCCAGTCCCAGGGACATTCTTTTCTACTTTCTATCTCTATAAATTTGCCTATTCTAGATAACTCGTGTAAGTGGAACCATACAAATTTGTCCTTCTGAGTCTGGCTTATTTAATTTAGCCTAACCTTTTCCAGGTTCCTCCATGGGGCAGCATGTACCAGAATCTCTTTCTTTCTAATGGCTGAATAACATTCCATTGCATGGATAAATTACATTTTATTTATTCATTCATCTGCTGAGGGATATTTGGGCTGTTTCCACTTTTTAGCTATTGTGAATAACGCTGCTGGGAACGTTGGTGTCCAAGGATCTGTTTGAATTCCTGCTTTCAGTTCTTCTGGGAATAAACATCTGGGAGTGGAATTGCCCTAATTTTGGCTTTTAACCAACTGAGCTGGCCAGGGCAACACTCCTGTGATTAAGATTAAGGACTAGATGTTAAGAACATTGACTGTGAGGGACACCTGGGTGGCTCAGTTGGTTAAATGTCTGCCTTTGGCTCAGGTGGTGATTCCAGAGTTCTGGGATCAAGTCCCACCTTGGGCTCCCTGCTCAGTGGGGAGCGTGCTTCTCCCTTTCCTCCTGGCTTGTGCTCTCTGTTGCTATCTCTGTCTCTCTTAAATTAATTAATCAATGTTCCGGAGGTAGGGAGGGGAGAACCTCGAGTGCGAGTTAGAATACAAACAGTTAACAGTGTAAGACAGCCAACAAAAATGCATCACAACCAAATGGCCTTCACAGAGGAATATGAGGCCACAGGTTTTAATACCTCCCCTCTGTTGCCATGATGATTTCCACAGATGATCCACAGTTGCGCTGATATCTCATGCGGGTTTTCATCCTCAGACCATAAGGTATCCAAAAGACGCCCAGCACCCCTCCCTCCGCACCCCTCCATAGAAAAGACAGATGGGTCTGCAGCTTCTTACCTGCTCCTTGTAAATTGGAACCAGGGCCATGCCTCTAACTATCACAGTTTTTTTGGCACTCAGCAAAGATGGCGTGTGGTGACACTAATGTATTACTTGCTAATGAGAACTCTGAAAGAGGCCGCAAGCTTAGTAATTTGCTGATAGCCTCCTGACGGCCTCTGAGAGGGCTTCTGGGCAGGGACACCCCGAAAAGCATTAAACTGTGCCAAGGCACCAGTAAATTCGTGAAATAAGCTCTCTGCCCTGCCCACGTCTCTGACATCAGTGTGCGCTCACCCTGGATCGTGGGTGAGTGGCTATTTTTGAAACTGCTTCCCCTACTTAAAATATTTCAAACCCACAATACCTGGGTGGCTCAGTCGGTTGAGCGTCTGCCTTCCGCTCAGGTCATGATCTCAGGGTCCTGGGATTGAGCCCCGCATCAGGCTCCCTGCTCGGCGGGGAGCCTGCTTCCCCGTCTCTCTCTGTCTGCCTCTGCCTATGTGTGATCTCTCTCTGTCAAATAAATAAATGAAATCTTTTTAAAAATATATTTCAAACCCCTTCTCCAGTGGGTTGAGCGTTGGCGTTTTTGGCCGTGGGCTTGGCCACCAAGGAGTGCCCATGAGGAGGAGCACAGCTGCCCCATATTGAGCCTGGGAGCCATCCTCACATGGCCTGGAAGCCAGGCGGATGCAGAGGAGGCTGACCCTTGCCTCCAAGAAGAAAAGAGAATGATGGCATTTGCAAAATCAGCCTCCTCTGCCTGGAGGAGGAAGAAACAGAATGGACCAGTGAACTCTTGGTAATGGAAGAGCGCTTTGAGGACCCTGAATTCAACCCACAGCAGACATTTTTCTTCACCAACTCCTCTTCTCCTGCCAGCATCACCCTGACTTGTCATGGGAAATTAACGTATTCCTGGTTCTCAGCTATGTGGTTTTGGTATAATTAACCCCACCCCCAGTTCCAGGGATCGATTCTGATTAGCTTAAGACAGAGTGTCCCAACCCCTGGATGCAGTGATGCAGTCTAACCCAAGCCAATAAAATGCAAGGGAATGACTGCCGGTGTTTCTGGCAAAGAGCCCCCTTGTTTGGGGGAAAGTCTGCAAATAAGGGAAGACGTAGTGCCTGGAGTTGCTGGCAGCCATTGTGCCACCATGAGGGAGAACACGCCTGAGATTAAAACCAATACTAAGGATGATGAGGAACCAACAGAGATGTTGGGTCCTAGACACATTGTTTGAGCCTATATCAAGCCCCACATGAAGTGGGCCCCATCTCTAAATTCTTTGGTTATGTAAGCCAATAAATGACTTATTTTCTAAGCCAATTTGAGTTGAGTTTCTGTTATTCACAACATAAAGTTGTCCAGCTAATCCAAACCTCCACAACCAATGCTACAATAAATATAGTTCTTCCAGTGAGGGGAAAAAAATTGTTAGCTGTATCTGTGACGTAGGACTAGATGTTCAGCAGAGGATAGGGCAGGAACATGGAAAGAGGGAGTCTTGTATCACCTTGAGTAAGAGAGACCCTGCTGACAACCACTTATTCATGAGGAGAGATGCTATGCCCAGGCAGCAGTATTAGGACCACTCCTGTACAAACTGGAGAAAGCAGACTAAGGCAAGTCTCCCCCTGCTATCCCCACTTCCTCCCTGTAAAATGAGGATGTTAGATGCGTTGAGCTCTGAGCCCTATTTGGCTCTAGCAATCTGTGCATCTTTATTTCTGTACAAAAAAAACACATGTTTTGGAACTTTGCTGACTGGAGTTCAGATTCTGCTGGCATCAGCTGAGCAACCTCAACCAAGTTACTTAACCTCTCTGAGCCTCAATTTCCTGAGCTATAAAATGGGGATATTGGGCACCTGACTAGCTCAGTCAGTAGAGCATGTGAGTCTTGATCTTGGGGTCATGAGTTCAAGTCCCACGCTGGGTAGAGCTTACTTAAAAATAAAATAAATTAGGGGCACCTGGGTGGCTCAGTGGGTTAAAGCCTCTGCCTTCCACTCCGGTCATGACCCCAGAGTCCTGGGATCTAGCCCCACATCTGGCTCTGCTTGGTGGGGAGCCTGCTTCCCCCCGCCCCCACCGCGCGCCTGCCTCTCTGCCTACTTGTGATCTCTGTCTGCCACGTGAATAAATAAAATCTTTAAAAAAAATGAGATTTTAAAAAATAAAATGGGGATATTGGGATATTGATCGTTCCTTCTACATAGTGACTTTTGTGAGGACTAAATGAAATCCCAAGTATAAAAGTGCCTGGCATGTGGTATCCACCCTGTAAATGACAGCTCTCCCTATCCCAGCCCACTGCCCTTCTCTGTAAATGTGGGACAAGCGGCCGGCAACTTCCGGCCAGCAGTGCCGGAAGTCCGGCTTTTGTAAATGAAGCTTTATTGGAACACATTGATGCTCTTTTATTGTGTATTATCTATGGCTGCTTTCTAGCTATGTGAGAGTTAAGCAGCTGGGACAAGGACTGTACGGCCAAAAGCCCAAAATCTTTACTTCTGGATCTTTATGGAATAGCTCACTGTCTCTTGATGGGGAACAGAAGGCCTGACCTTGCTGAAGGAATTTCAGTCACCAGGCAGCAGGTAAAGGAAATACGAAGGAGGTATGAAGGAATGTCTTGATGAATACGAAGGAGGTATGAAGGAATGTCTTGATGCCTCTGGGTCTCTCCTGCTGCTTCTCTGGGCAGGTGAGTTTTCCTGCTGAGGGCGGTGGCCAGTCTTTGAGAAGAAAGCCCCAGGGCAGGGAAAAGTCCCAGTGGAACATTTGAAGATGGGATAGGACTCAAACCTTCTCTGGCATTTTAGGAAAGGGGCCAAAAGGGAGGTTTCTCTTTAGACATCACAGACACACACGTGTACACACGTGTGCACACACACTGCTTCAAGGAAATTGCCAGAGTGTTTAAGTATATCAAACAGGTGGCAACAGATGTCAGGTTCTGCTCTGGTGCGAAGAAGAAACGACTTCTTTTGGGGGAGCTGTTTTTAGTGGGCATGGTATCTGGAAAGGATTACCAATACCAGTGGATCTCGGGACGCTTGGGTGGCCCCCGCACTAAGAGTTTGGAACTGAGCTTAATGCCACCAACAGGGTACCTGACCCACCGTCCAGGGCCATTTATCATCTTCCTGCACATGGAATTGTGGCGGCACATGGCACGCTCCACAAACTTAGCTGTTGCTTTCCCAGGTGGTAAGAGCTCACAGTCAGTCCCTCTGACTGTCCTTAAGACTAAGTGCTATTTGCACCCCTCTGAGCTGCAGGCTGGTCTCCACAGAAGAATCTGGCAACTCAGTGCTTCCTCTAACAGATAACATCAGGCCCAGGGGCCACTGAACATTTCATAGTTTTTTTCTTAACAAGAGCTTGTTGGGTGAGGTGAGGGGCCTCACCTCTGGGCCCTAACTGAGTAACAAAACACCTCTAGGCATTTTTTCTGTTTGTTTGTTTTTCTCCTTAGCTCTGTGAGAGAAGCCCACTGGGGTGTATCCCATCTTCTTCCCAGAACTCAAGGCTGGAGATCACTCCCCTCACCCCCACCTCCCTGGAGAAGTGGCCTTGATTAATTTGCCCTTTCTCCTTCACCCTCTTCCTGTTTTCCTCTCTGTCTCAAACACAGAAGCTAATGCTTGTGACATTTTTCATGTGTTAACCATTTGAAGCCTTGTCACTCTCATGAAGTTGGTAATACTGTGATCCCTATTCTGCAGAGGAAGGAACTAAGGCAGACATCATTAAGTGATTTGTCCAAGGCCATGCAGCTAGGAAGGGGCAAGGGTGGGAGTCAAGGCCAGGCTCCCTGGTTTAAAACCGCTGTGCTTTTCTACTTCCCCAGATTCCACAGGCCATATGCGTGCATACACACCGCACATACTCTCAGATCCTCCCTGATCTGGACCCTGCTGCTGGCAGCAGGGTGCCGTCTGGGCTTCTAGGATATGTGCATTGTCTCTTCTGGACTCCTGACGCCCTCTCAAGCTGGGCTCTGCCCCTGTCCAGGGGTGACCTGATAGCAAGTCTCTGCCCTGTCCAGGGGTGACCTGATAGCAAGTCTCACCCTCAGGATGATCGCACAGACCCACACTGCCCTAACTGTTATACCCGAGTTTTCGCGTCCCAGAGACCACCAAGAAGCCAACACCGATGCAATCACACAAGGGTTTATTTAACAAGCTTAAGCTTGGGCCCAAGTATACCCAACACAGCGGAGTAGGGACTTGGACCCCGAGCTTAGTTAAGGCAGGGGTATTTATGGGTTCCTGTTACTAAAGCAGGGTGGGGGTCTCTGGAACCAAAGCAGGGTGGGGGTTCTTAGAACTAAAGTAAAGTAGGGGAAAGTTCAGCCCTTGGGCATAGGGGTCTGAGATGGCTGCCGGAGCTAAGATGGCTGTTCTTATGCTAAGGTTAAACCTGAGCTGGGATGGCCTTAATTTTTCTCGGCCTCCACACTAACCTCGGTTCCTCTGGATCTGGGCACAGCTGCTCTCATTCTTCAGTAGCCTGTGGTGTTCCCTGGGCATCGGAGCTTGTAGGCTCCTGAGGTGTGAGTCCTCTGTCGGTGATACCACAGAGAGGCTTGCTGGTGCAGATGGGGACCACCCACCACCAGTCCCGACCTGGGAGCCCAAAATGGGAGAAAATGGGTGGCCCTAAGGAGCAGCATTCTCATGTCTATTTCACATCATTTGCTCCGATTTCCCCATTTTACAGACGAGGCCACTGGGGGCTAGCGGGGACACTGGGCACTAGCTCCCCAAGATACCAGCTGGCCCACTGCAGCATTGCAAGTCCAGCCCTGGGTCGTCTTTCCCATCTAGATGGTGAAGGACATCACCATTAGGGTGAACTGGCCCCTAGCACCAAGTGAGGGCAGGCATGGGGTCTGGTTTTCCCCCGGAACATGGTCTTTCTTACGGAAGAGCTGTGGACACGGGGCACAGTGTCAGAATACTTGTAGGGCAGGGATTCCTCGAGGGTGGTGCTCACCCCCAGGTGGGTGGTCCATGAGATGATTTCAGGTGGCACTTGCTTGTTTAAGAGTGATGTGCATATGTTACTGGGCTCTAGGGAAGTATACAGGAGGCGCCAATTCTATTAATGTGTAACATGCCTGTATATGACTGCTTAAGAGGAGGCTCAGTGACTAAAAATCCAGTGAGTAAATAGTAGCACCGGACATTTGTTGATCTGAGCAAAGGACCATTGGGGAATGCTGTTGTGGACAATACCGGCAATTTTATAGAGGCTTAAACCAGCCCTGGCCTCTAATGAAAACACCCCCCCAACCTCATTAATTACCAAAGAATTGCAAACTCCCATGAGAATGAGATACGGTTTTTCACCTTTCAGATTGGTAAAGATTATAAAGATGATATGTTCTCACTTTGGCAGCACATATACTAAATTTAGAACACCACAGAGAGGATTGGCATGGTTCCTGGGTACAGATGACATGCAAATTCATGATAACTCTCCCGTGAGGCTGTTGTAGGAGTGATCAGGTTGGTGTTATTGAGAACGGGAACTCTTTTTTTTTTTTTTTTTTTTTTAAGATGGAAATAGGAGGAGGGTAAGTAGAAATTCTGTCATCCTGTATATGAATTGGAAAAATCACTATAAATTCATTGTGGGGTAACCCAATGGGGTGGAGGCCGGTGGCATGGGCAGTGAAAGGATTCACCCAAGGCAGAATGAAGAAGACGGAAGTTTATTGAATACAAGGGAGCAGCCGGCAGGACCGCGGCACAGCAAGGGAGAGACTGTCTGCCAGGAGGCAGGGCTGAGGGGCTATAATTCAGGAGGGGAGTGAGGAGGTATGGGAATGTGTGGAACTTTCCTTCTTTGGTACCTGTGCCCGGTTGTAAGTCGCCCTTTGGTCAGCTAGGATCTGCAGCTTTTTTTTTTTTTTTTTTAAGATTTTATTTATTTGACAAAGAGGGAGTGAGCGAGAGAGAGCACAGGAGCAGGGACAGAGGGAGAGGAAGAAGTAGATTCCCCTGCTGACCAGGAAGCCCGAAAGGGGACTGGATCCTAGGACTCCTGGGATCGTGAGCTGATCGGAAGGCAGACCCTTAACGACTGAACCATCCAGGCGCCCTGGTCTTGCAGCTGTTTTGAGGTGGGTCGCCTCTGCACTCAGATGGGTCTGTCTGCACTCAGCCCAGTGGTCCCTGCATGCCCTTCTACCCCATTTGGCTTCCAGGGCTTACGCCTGCTCCCTAAAAGCGGTCTCTACATTCATGATGTAGTTTAAATATAAATACTTCCTAGTTTTTTCCACTGAAAAGATCTATAAATAATGACTAATGCAATAGAAATAAACACCTCGAATACCTTAACTGACATCTCCAAATGCCATTTCCCACTAAAAGGAAAACTGGGCTCTTCGGAGAAATGGCTGATTTTATGTCTGGCACAGGAAATACAATAGACAAGATAAGCCTGGAATATCTTGTCAAATAAGAAAACAATAAAGCTATCAAAGGCCGCTGGACTGAGGTCAAAAGCCTAAAAAGCCCCAGCTTGAAGAAGTTCCTGCTGGCAAAGATGGGAGAATCGGAACATCAGTAAAGACAATAGTGACAGTGGAACAAAACACGTGAGCATAGTTAAAGCCCAAAATCAATTTTTTTTTAAAGATTTTATTTATTTATTTGACAGAGAGAGATCACAAGTAGACAGAGAGGCAGGCAGAGAGAGAGAGAGAGAGAGAGAGAGAAGCAGGCTCCCCGCTGAGCAGAGAGCCCAATGTGGGACTCGATCCCAGGACCCTGAGACCATGACCTGAGCCGAAGGCAGCGACTTAACCCACTGAGCCACCCAGGCGCCCCCAAAATCAATTATTATATTAAAAGCAATTCAAGACAAAATAAAACTTCATTGTTACCTCTCAAGGACACTAGTAAACCAACTCATCTTATTATTTTTTAAGCTTTTATTTATTATTTATTTTATTTTTTAAAAAGATTTTATTTATTTGACACAGAGAGAGAGAGAGATCACAACTAGGCAGAAAGGCAAGCAGAGAGAGAGGGGGAAGCAGGCTTCCTGCTGAGCAGAGAGCCCAAAACGGGGCTCAATACCAAGACCCTGAGATCCTGACCTTAGCTAAAAGCAGAGGCTTAACCCACTGAGTCATCCAAGTGCCCCTAAGCTTTTATTTTTAACTAATCTCTACACCCAACGTGGGGCTTGAACCCACATCCCTGATATTAGAAGTTGCACGGTCCACTGGCTAAGACAGCCAGGCACGCCCAAACCAAGTCATTACTTAAAAAAAATTGGAAATAGGGGCTCTTGGGTGACTCAGTTGGTTAAGCAGCTGCCTTAAGTGGCTCAGGTCATGATCTCAGGGTCCTGGGATGGAATCCGGGTGGATCCATATTGGCTGTGGACTCCCTGCTCAGCGGGGAGCCTGCTTCTCCCTCCCCGCTACTCCCTCCTGCATGAGCACATGCTCTCTCTTAAATAAATAAAATCCTAAAACATAAAAATAAAAAAATTGAAATAAAGGTAAAAAATCAAGCACCTATCATGTGTTTTCCCTATGAACTGTATCTCTGGATAGCCAAATGGTCAATGAGGGCAAATGTCTCTTTATGAACATTTTCCAGCTACTAAATGAAGAAGGGATGATAGTATAACATCCTTTACAATCATCAGCAATGGGGGCTAACTTCACAAGAAGAAACCTGACCAGAGATGATGACATTTTTCCACAGAAGACATTCAAATGACCAATAAGCATGTGAAAGGGCTCTCAGCTTCACTAAGCAGTAGGGAAATGCAAGTCAAAACCACAACAGAGACACCAGATCACACCTGTAGGGTGTCTGTTATCAAAAAGATAAGAGATAATAAGTGTTGGTATGGATGTGGAGAAAAGGAAACCCCAAGCACTGTTTTAGGAATGCAAATTGGTGCAGCCACTATGGAAAACAGTGCAGGTGGTCCTCAAAAAATTAAAAATAGAATTATCATATGATCCAGTAATCCCACTTCTGGGTATATATCCAAAGTAAATGGAATTACCATCTGGAAGAGATATTTGCCTTCCCATGTTTATTACTAATACATACTACAATATGTTTGAACCTAGAAAACATTATGTTAAGTGAAATAAGTCAGAGAAGTCCAGAAGAAAGCTGGTGACTAGTGGGTTGGCAGGAATATAGGGAGTGACTGGTAATGGGCACAGGACTTAAAGGATTCTGGAAATAAATAATGGTGGTGGTTACACAAGTGAGAAAGTACCTAAACACTACTGAACCGTTCACTTTAAAATGGCAAGATTTGGGGCGCCTGGGTGGCTCAGTGGGTTAAAGCCTCTGCCTTCGGCTCAGGTCATGATCCCAGGATTCTGGGATCAAGCCCCGCATCGGGCTGTCTGCTCCGCAGGGAGTCATCTTCCCTTCCTCTCTCTGCCAGCTTGTGATCTCTGTCTGTCAAATAAATAAATAAAACCTTAAAAAAAAAAAAAGAAACTGAGCAAAAGATATGCAAACCTACACACTGAAAACGTGAAATATTTAACGTATGGGGAGATACACTGAGTTCATGGTCTGGAAGACTTACTGTTAAGATGGCAGTTCTCCATAAATATATCTGCACATTCAATGAAATCCCAAACAAATTCCAAATAGGCTTTTCTGAAAAATCGACAAGCTGATTTTAAGATTTATACCAAAAGTCAAAGGACCGAGAAATAGCCAAGACACGTTTTTAAAAGGGCTGTTAGAGGGTTTTCACTACCTGATTCAAGACCTATTATAGGGGTGCCTGGGTGGCTCAGTTGGTTGAGCAACTGGCTTCAGCTCAGGTCATGATCCCGGACTTCCAGGATCGAGTCCCGCCTCGGGCTCCCAGCTCCTTGGGGTGTCGGCTTCTCCCTCTGACCTTCTCCTCTCTCATGCTCTCTCTC
>NW_022631197.1:1295070-1311187 GCF_010015895.1 Lontra canadensis | reverse complement strand
TTATTTCAGAACTTGAACTGTTCAAAATTATCCTTGGCTTAAGTTTGTAAGCAGATTTCAAAATATTGTTTTTTTTTTCTTTTAATGATGAGAAAATAATTATTAAAATTTGTTCTAGATTTATAAGTATTTAGAGATAGGTGTTCTATTGTTTAAGAATTCTGTTTCTTTTAAATACAGGTAGGTCCTCAAATTAATGCCATGCTTCAACTCGACTTTATAACCATACAGCACCTTTTATTGGACTGTGTTCTTTTTCCAGATAGTAATATCCATTTGTAATCATATGATTGAAGATGAAATGTTCAATTTGTACATAAAATTCTAGTTTCTTAGAGTACTATGTCTAACTTTTTGAAAATTTAGAATTACTACTTCAGTTTCGTAGCTACTTATTGAGTATTTTATCTAGCAATTCTATGTTATCTAATTAAGAAAAAAAATATATGGGCCAAAGGATTGGAGGAAATCTTTTGGAAGGAAGTGGGCTTTGATCTAGGCCCTGGAGGATGGATTGAAACCTTCCTTCACCACTGCAGTGGTGGCTGCAGTTCTTATCAATGACACTGATTGAAGGGAAATGATTGGAATTAGAGTATGACTTTGAGACGAGGAATGGCTGAGCGATAATATTTAAAAAGCTAAATGAAGTTCTGTAGGAACGATTTATATAATTTTAAACTGATTATTGCTCATCTACTATCATCTGGTCCTGGGTGATTCCACTGGTTAAAGAATACATCTAGTAAAAGCCAGATCATGCTTGCAGCTTTTTCTTCTTCTTCTTTTTTTTTGTTTAAAGACTTTATTTATTTGACAGAGATCACAAGCACGCAGAGAGGCAGGTGGGGCGGGGTGGGTGGGAGCCGGCTCCCCGCTGAGCAGAGAGCCCAACGCTGGGCTCCATCCCAGGATCCCAGGACCCCAGAATCAAGACCTGAACTGAAGGCAGAGGCTTTTTAACCCACTGAGCCACCCAGGTGCCCCTCATGCTTGCTTCTGTCCCAAGGCTATAGACTATACTTATTATCTCAGAAACCTGCAGCATGGGTCTTCAAGCAGGTGGCTATTAACAGGCAACAGGAAAAAACCTGCCTTAGCCAGCCCAGGAAACTTCTCTTTTGCCTTTGACAATTATTTGACATGGCATAGATACCAGAACAAAAATTCAGTTGGAGTTGCCTTAATATTGTCACTGAATGTATTATTCTAAGTTTTCTGGTAGAGAAGAGAGCAGATTCTTTCACTGATTACAGCCCTTTGATGTTGACTAATTGTTTCTCTTAAATCTTGAATGAAATATCTTCCTGTACTTGAAGAAGATAATACAGATGACTATGAGTTATTTACATATAATCGTATATTAAGCAGTTGTTGGAAAATTAGAATTCAAAGAAGAACACTGGAGAAATGAAATCGTTATACACGATGAATTTAACATGTTTTCGTTACGCATCTGTTATGAGTGAGATTCTGGGCTAGATTCTGTGAGAGAATCAGGGGAACAGATTTAATCTTGGTCTTTAAGAATTTTATCAGTAACTACCATTGCTGACTCAGTATTCAGGAGCTGCTTCAGCATGATGTCCAGATAATGAGTTAACACAGTGTATGGAGCTTGTGCTACATGTCAGACCATATAAAATCCAGGACACATTAAGAGTAAGAGCTATGCCTGGAGAGGACACAGGGGTTAGACCCTAGAAGACAGTTTATGCAAAGGAGATCTATACAATTTGAATATAATTCGATAGTTGTATACTTCTATCCTAAAACTAAATTTTAAACATTTTGAGGGGAAGAATTGTTTCATGTTTTTTCTTTTCTTTCCTCTTTTCTTCCCTTCTTCCTGTTCCAGAGTTTTCTCCTCTTCTTTTAGACAGTTTACTTAGTACACTCTTTATGTTGATTGCCCTCCATACATAATGATATATAATAAAGTTTTACAGATAGTGAAAGTATAAGTTTTAGAGTTATTGTAAAGCTACCAAATAGAATTACATGGCTTTTCATGCTTAGATTCCTTATAATTAGTATAATGCATAACATTTTCTTATTTAGCCTTTTATTATGGGTTTTAATTTTTTTATTTTCACTGCTTATGTATCACAAGCTATGATATAAATTGCTCGCCTGAAGATGATTGAGAATTGGCACTTTAACTTATTTTTAGAGTGTCATTTGTAGTCCTAGATAAAACCACATTCTCCCCAACACTTGGTATTGTTAGTCTTTATAATTTTAGTTCCTGGTATTAGTGTATCTTATTTTCATTTTAATTTGATTGTTCCTGATAACGGATGATCCAAGCTGCTCTTTTAAGTGTTTATCAGCATTTTTGTATCTTCTTTCTGTTTGAATGTTAACCTGTTAAAAAATCGTAAAGTATTTCTTTTTTTATTATTGATTTTAAATATTTGTATATTCTACATAAAGAACCTTTGTCAGGCATACATATTACAGATATTTTTTCCCCAGTCTGTGGTTTGCCTATTAATTTCCCTAATTAATGGTGTTTCGATGGGGGCAAAACTTAGATTTAACATCATAAAAGGAACAGTTAGCTTTCTGGAGAATGAATGCTTAGGATAATTATTATCGTTATTAACTCCATTGGTCATCTTCAAAGGAGATTTTATGCTGTTTTGAATTCATTAGTACATTGTTTTGCATGTCTGAAGACTGATTCAGGGTTTCAGGGTTTGGGATGTATCCTATGTCCTAAACCCTTATAAGCTCCTGTATTTCTCTCTGTAGTAGTAATACAATAATTTTGGATGAAAACAAGGTAACTCTAAGTATCTAAATTCCTCAAATGGTGAAAGGCCATTTCCTATATTTTGTAGGTGAAACTAGTGGGTAGTATGCTAACCAGACAGACTTTGGTCTGCCCCTGGTAATTGCTGGAATTCGTTAGCTGAAAGTAGGTACTCAATTGTATTGTGTTCTTTAATGTGGTCTTAACTTACATGCTGTAATTAGGTTAAGAGGACAGGATTTTCAGAGAATTTTCTTCTGTAAGCAATATTCTGTTACAGATATAAGAGCTTACTCAAATTCTGTGCTTTTTATTCATTTCAGGAAAAAGTCCCTACAATCAGATCAAGTAGCCTTAAACAGAAGTTTTCTGTGCTCAAAGATATGAGGGAGTGCCATCCTTTTCCAAAGCAGGACTAGGAACTTTGGAAATCAAATTTAGAAACTGAACATAATTTGGCTTCTGTTTCAGCCTCTGCGTAAGGTCTCCTGACCTATTTTAATTTACCAGTGGGGGAGTGTGGGTCTCATAATCCAGTGAGCCATGGGAGAGTTGTTGCTGAGTCAAGCAGTAGTATAATCCAGCCTCCCTCATATCCTGGCTGCTTGACCTTGGAGAAGTTACTTCACTTCTTTGAGACTTCCTTTCTCCATTGTTAAAATTCAGCTAAGATTATATCCAAATTTAGAGGATTATGGAAACATTAATTGAGTTAATTTATATAACTGGTAAAAAAAATGGACACTTTATTTATTAAATAATTAATAAATTAAATATTGCTCTATCTGTGATAGAAATAGTAAGTTTGAACAGTAGCCTTAATTATTCTGTACCTGCCTTTTTCTGTTCATGTGGCCATGGCTAATTATTTTATGTCCCTTTATTCATATGTGTTTTTATTAATTAATTCTTTAGTGACTAGGCATCAAAGCAGTTATGTCTGTCTTTACTTAGCCAACTGAGAATTCAGAGTTGTTTATATTTCTTGCCACTGAGAAAAGGACCATGTCAATTTATATGAAATACTCTTATTTTAGATTTTTTAGTTTAGTATTTAGGCAATTTACTTGTTGATTAAAATAATGTTTAATATTTTTCTTAAACAGTCACAATCCATATATGAAAATGTATATAACATTTCTCATTTCTGAACAAATATTCCAACAAGTGTGGACTTTTGACCTGGGGAGTTCATCATTCATTTTTATCACGTTGGAATGAGAAAAGAACCCAGTATGGCCACATCCCATTTATTCTTAACTTAATGAAGTGATACATAAGAAAGCAATTGTTGACACTATTTATAAGTAATATTTTTTAATGGCTTCCTTAATTCAGTCTATAGAGCAGAAGGGAATATTTAAATGAAAAAGAGAAACAGAGAACAGAAGAAATAGCCATGCATCTATTCCTTAACTGGCATTTTAAATGATTTTGAGAAATAAAAAATGGGATTACTTGGTTCGGTGTTTATTAATTGAAATTGTATGTGTGTGTGTGCATGTGTGCATGTGTGTGAAAAACATTTGTAATTATGGAGGTACTAACAAAATTCATTTCAGTGAATGAGAGATGCAGTAGCTTCATCACTCGTCTTCCTGCTTCTGAGCTTGCATCTCATTTTTTATTATCAGAAAGCTACCAGACTCCATCTAAAACATAGGCCAAGTCCTGTCACTTCTCAGTTCAAAACCTTCCCCATTGCACTGTGAGTAAAAGTCAAAGTTCTCATAATGGTCAACAAGGTCCTATACTCTCCCCTCTCCTCACCTCTCTGCTCTCATCTTCTACCTCTTTTCCTTCTCTATAAGGTGATAATATTTTTGGCCCCTGCTTACACGTGAAGAAATGGAGACCCAGAGATTTCTTAATCTAGCTTGCATTCAGTCCATTGTTCATTTCTGAAACATTGAATTTCTACTACAGGCCAGCATTGGCCTGTTGTTTTGGGTATAAAGACGGTTAAAATATTGTGTTTATCCCCATAAGCTTCAAGCTAGTGGGGGAGAGGGGTACATAAATTTAATACAAATAGTGCACAAGGTACAATCATGAGAAAGTGCACAGGGCATTCTGGAAGCCAGAAGACCAGAACCAACTCCAACCTAGAGAATTAACGCAAGGCTACCTACAGAAGAGGACCCTGAACCACTGTTAGGGAGGAGTAGAAGTTGACTAAATTTGGAGTGGAGGAGGGCATTCCAGAGAGAGGGCATGGTGAGGACACAGGCACAAGAGTACGAAACAAGGTGATAAATGGACACTGAGAGATGGCGGGTGTTTCAGGACCATAAACTTAACACAAAGCAACAAGCGATAAACAGGCCGCATCGCCTCTTCCACCCTGGGAAGCAGGGTCTGGAATTAGTTTTACTGTCTCAGGTCCAGGGAACTGGGATGAGCAAGGACACCAATTCCTGGGTTTCAAGCTGATAACCCACCTCTGCAGTGTGACTCGGCACTATAAAGTAACATGCTACTTCATTTCTGAATTTTATTCCGGTTCTTTATCAGCTCTAGGGTCCAAATCTAAATAGGCCATGACGATAAAAATTATTCCCCGATAGGTGCCATTTTCCCTTCCTCCCACCTCTTCTTCTCCCCACTCCACATCAAAGAGCATCTGTATACACGTATAACTTTCAAACCAATGACAGCGGGACACATGCTCCCATCTCCCTGAATAATATCATTGCTGCCTGAAGTCTTCTTGCTGGGGGCACTTAGGACTTCTAGACAAACCCCCAAATATTGGGTGTAGTTCTGATTAGATTTTAGTTTACTGTTTAGTTTGTTCTTTATATTGTTTGCATTTTCAAGCTCTAAGCTCTGCAAATAATTGCCCTAACCCATGTTAGTAATGTGCACTCAGCCTAGGGACAATTTCATTTACATCCCATTAAGGCTGCTTCTTGAGGATCTAGGATGAATTAAGTGTTCTGAAACAAAGAAAGTACTGGTATTAGAGGGTATTTGCTGTTTTGGAGCTGTAAGCAAATCTGTTGCATCTTTGTGGTTATATAACAAAATTCATAAGGTTTTGAACGGACATTAGCTTTTTCTTTGTTATTGTACATAACCCAAGTCAGAAAAAAATGCACAAATTTTTGTTGTTTTTATAATTGCTGTTTTCCTGTAAGGGAAGTTTTCTCATTTACCTGCATCCAACTTGCTTCATGAATATTCAGCTGTTGATGGAGCTGCAAGCTAATATCTATGGAAATGAACTCATTAATAGTATTTTCCTGGCTCCTACTTGGTTCATGAAGTATAAAGACTATTTATGATATTTCCTATTTCATTTTCCTCTTGGCTTTTGAAACATAGTGGGATTATTGATAATTGTTATCCCAGATTTTCAGTTACTTTTTCTCATATTTCTTGAGTGCATAAGCAAAATCTTTCAGATATTTGCCTTTTTAAAGATTGTTAATGTATTTTTACAAGGCAAATTATGAATAAAAATTATAAATGGCTTAAAGACAAAATAAAGATATTTTACATATTTATACATTTATACATATATGATGCTAATCCTGTTGTTAATGCATTGAATATCACATATTAAATGTACTGTCATTTAATGAGAATAACATCTGGCAAGTATTTTTGGTGATATAAAATAAAATAGGAAAAAATAGTAGTCATAACTAACAGTGATATATTGGTTTTGATGTAATAGTTGCTTCACAAATATTAATTTATTTAACCTTTGCATGAAGGCTATAAGAAGAAATACCATATTATTCTCATTTTACAGATGTTGGGTCTGCATCCGGGAGGTAAATTTACTTGTGAGATGTCTTATATCTAGCATTTGGTAGACCTGGGGTTTGAATCCAGGCAGACTGGCTCCAGAATTCAAACTTTAAACCACTTCACGTTCTTTTTTTTTATGTTGACAAAGTCTGCAAACTGGACTGACTGTTGTCTCAACACCTGTACATTCCCTCCCCACTGATTTAAAGTACCACGTGCTTCATGGGGCATCTGGGTGGGTCAGTTGGTTAAGCCTCAGGCTCTTGATTTCGGCTCAGGTCATGATCTCTAGGTTGTAAGATTGGGCTCCACGTGGGGCTCTGGGCCAGCATGGAGTCAGCTTGAGGATTCTCTCTCTCCTCCTCCCTCTGCCCCTCTCTCCTCTCTCCTGTGCATGCTCGCAAGTGCTCTCTTTCTCTATAATAAATAAATTAATTAAAAAAATAATATGCCACTGGTTTCAAATACAGAATTTCCTCCTACTCAAAGTGTTTTCTGGACTCTCTTCTGTTCCACTGATCTGTACTAGCCCCAAACTAACTGTTAACATTACTATACATTAGTTCCTTTTAGAAATAGAGTTCAGATAAAATGAAAATGGAAAGGAAACAGAACTACAGACTGAGAAGTAGCTGGTATGGTGAATATCTAGACATGAAGAAAGGAGAGAAGGGGGTATGGTAAGTCAGAAGGGGCAAAAGGATGTTGGTAGAAAACTCATATGTATCTTAAGAATAGGAATGGACAGTTTTAGGGGTTCTGAAGAAAAGGTAAAATAGATACAGAAATTTCTAAATAAAAAAAAGTTCTTTAAATTAGTTCAAGCATACATGTATCATGAAACAAATTTAAAAAACCTTTCTTCTCTACCTTGTGGGATTTTATAGTGAGCTAGAACAGAGTGTGAAAAAAAAAAAAGAAAAAAAGAGGTATGGATACCAGGTAGAGACGAATCCTCGTGTTGGGATCCTCAGTCATTTCTCTGGGTTGTTTTCCAGCATTAAATACTTTTCCTTCCCTCACTGCTACATTTCCTTTTCATGGGAACTGAATTTTCAAATAACGACTTAAACAGGAATAGTGTTCTGCACTTTAAATTTCGGAAATGACCAGTTTCCTGTGCCAGAGAAAAATTTGTACTTGAGAACATTATCTATATAGTGTGCTTTGTACTTCCTGCTTAGCCTTTTCTTTCATTGTTCTATGTTTTTTAAGTTATCTGATAGCACTGTGAACTCCTGAGCAGTACAATATGAAGTATTATATTAGAGCCACAATAGTCTCCTGGCATCTCTGAATAAATATTTGTGCATATTAAAAATAAGTTAATTGAGCAGACATTTTATTGAAAAAAAATTTTCACAAGTATGTTCGTATAAACTTATGAACGGCCCTTGGAAATTCATTTTATCCCATATCGATCAACAACACCGGAAACATACTTTTATCTTATTAAATGCCACCCAAAATTCTGAGATATTTGAAATACCCTTTTTTGTTATTAATTCAGAATGTAATGAAATGTTCATTATTTTCATCTGACTTTGAGCTCTTTTACAAATATTATGACTTGTAATACATAAAGGAATAGATTTTAATTTTTGTTTTATAATCTCGCCTAATGCACCATGTTTGTTTAATGGTTCTCTTGGTGCTATAAAGAGTTGATAGCGTTCAGAAGAGCTAAGGCAACTCCAAGAATATTAGTCTTCTTTTCTGTACCTGACTTTTCTGTAGAACTTTTTTCAGATTGGCCTGTCATTTTACTTTATTTTAAACTATTAAATACTTTTTTAAATAAATTTTTCTTGGCTTATATATTCCAAGTATCATTTGATTCATGATGATCTTGTGTTCCTTGTATTGTTTTGGGTGATTGATGTCTTTTTCCAGAATGGTCAGTGAGACACCAAACTTCAGGAAAAAACCAACTAAATAAATAAGATTAAGAAGTGCCCAATGTTTGTAGTCTGCTGTTTTGAAACCCCTCAGAGCTAATCCTCCTCAACACACCTATAAACACCTACCACACACCTATGCAGATACAGGATGTCTCATAGGCAGGGAATGCAGCCAAGGCTCTGAGCCTTGGTTTCCTCACACATTAAATTAGGTTAAAAATAATAGTACTTTGGGGTGTTTTGGTGGCTTAGCTGGCTGAGTCTCTGGCTCTTTGTTTTGACTCAGGTCACTATCTCAGGGTCCTGGGGTAAGCCCCACATCCAGCTCGGTACTCAGCAAGGAATCTGCTTGATATTCTCTCTCTCTCCCTCTGCCCCTAGCCCTGCTTATGGGTGCATGCTCTTTGGCTTTCCCTCTCTCTCTGTCTCTTTCTTGCTCTCTCTCAAATAAATAAATAAATCTTTTCAAAAGAGTAATAGTACGTACTTCACAGAGAGGTGAAAAGAATTCACAGAGGTAATTTTTGTTGGCACTTTGCACAGTGTCAATGGATAATCAGGGCCAAATAAATGCTAACTGGTATTTCTGCCACTACTGCTGCAACCACAGCCATAGTTCTATTACATCTACTGTGGTTTATTTATTCCTAACACTAGAGAAAAAAGAACTAAAGGGTCAACCCCCGCCTCCCATTTTTGCTCCTCTCTTAACAGTAAATCAAGCCAACTAATGCTAACTTCAAGACAATTCCTTGGTTTCAAAACAAATAACTCAAGGTATTTGTTGGGGGGGGGTGCTGTTGTTTGTTAAAATATATGTATATTCCATATTGTCATATAATATTGGATCTTTTCTGCTCAGAATTCCAGGTTTGCCCTCAAATGTGGTTCATGTCAATCTCTTCAGTCATATTTTCTAAACATTTCAGAAATTTAAAAACTAACAAATGCAGAGAACATAGAAAAAATTAATCCAAGATCAAACTGTAAGGTGTTTATAGAGACTGCAGCCCATCTAT
Organism: Lontra canadensis; assembly: GCF_010015895.1. NCBI lineage: Eukaryota > Metazoa > Chordata > Mammalia > Carnivora > Mustelidae > Lontra > Lontra canadensis. Next base: position 1,301,750 of record NW_022631197.1, on the reverse strand, counting down.
AATCCTTGAGACGACTTAGAGCACAAAGTACTAATAAAAGTTGAACAATGTATGTGGGGTAAGGCCACACTATGGCTTTGATTTCAGTGATCTGCTACATGATCTTGGTATGGACAGAACTCACACAGGCTGATAAAGTGAAATGACAGGCCAATCTGAAAAAAAAAAATGTAAACTTTATGTTAGAATTAATATCTAATGTAATTGTTAATGCCTTGGAAAAACAGTTGTTGAGTAAATAGACTCCAATTTTCTTCGTGCTTTTTCTTCAAGCTTTTTCTCTTCTCATCTGGGGACTTTTTCACTCTAATACTTTAAGACCAATTGCCATTTTAAAACTTAGAACTCTGGGAGCTCGGTCAGGGGACCATGCGACTTGATCTCAGGGTGCTGAGTTCAAGCTCCACATTGGGTGTAGAGATTACTAAAAATAAGCAAACTTTGAAAATAAAATCAAATAGAAGTTAGAAGTGTGATATTACTATTAAAGAAAGCTTTATAAAAGCCAACAGGGCCTTGGCAAAACCTCAAGATTATGTGCTGAAATTTTAAAGGGCCACAGAGATTTCTACGTCACAAAAATCAGTAAAATGAATTTTATGTAAATTAGATACCAATATTAGTGTTGAGAATAAAAAACAATTGCCATTTAGTTTTGGTCTGGGGATAACAGGGAATAGTGGTGACTGCAGGGAGTGAAGGGAACTTGTGGTTGTTTTTGCTCCAGGCTATTGCTACCATTCAGGAATGTGGAACCCGGGTTGATTTTTTTTTCCTAGTGTTTGAAGAGGGACTGTAATGATTGATTTTTATGTAAATGTTCTTATTTCCTTAAACGGTAGCAGTTGAAACAATATTTTAACCAATTGTGTTACGTTCAAAAATACCTCTACTGCTTTCAATCTCCGCTTTAGACTTAACTCATTGCCTTAAATCAATGGAAGTTAAATATCCAAGAAAGATGGTTATTATTAATCTACTTTTATGGGCTGAGCGGTGAGGATGAGACGGTAGGAATTGAAATCACAAAAACACGGGAGAAAAACAAAAAGTAACAAAAATTGACAAAAAACACACTTCAGAAAAGTTTGCTTTTATTTTGGTATGTTATTGAAATCAATAAATTTCTGATTTTTACTCTTCTTTCAATTTTATGCATCTCCGAGATTCCATTGATCATGGTTTTGGTTTTTCCTTCATCTTCTGTCCATTTTCACTAGCGGCTCTCTAGCCACCTATTAACCATCCTTAAAATCTTGTGCCTTGTATGTAGAGTACCGATGACATGCTGATCCTTCATGAATTCTTTCCCCTGAGAAGTCCTGAAGAGCACAGTTCTGTCATGCTGCCTTTTAACACATTGAGGTCAAACAGAAGACACTAAATAATGTTTTAATTATCCTCAAATCCTGGGGAGGTTTCAGCCAAGGAAGTTTAAAAAGTGTGGTTGTATGGTGAAAAATTATCTTCTCCTAGATGTTGGTGATGTTAATTTTGAAATAATAGTTGTTTTGAGAAAGAATAAAACCTCTTTTGCTGGGAAATTGAGTACATATTAACAGGCTCTCAACAAATATGACATAATAAATCCTTTTGGTTCTGAATCATGAAAAAACACCAACTTTCCAAGGGTTTTTTCCTCTGGATATTGACATAGTGTTTGTTATCACTGTGATGTTTTTAGGCATCTATCTGAGTAAACCAGAGTGGCATATATTTTCCTTTAATGGTTTGTAGAGAGATAGATGCCCAAGAGGGTTAGTCTTCAGTGCTACTGAATGAGTGACAAGTGATTTATTATTCTGCCAGTTTTTGGAGTTTTGTATGGATGGAATGTCGTCATGGCAGTCTAGGGACAAACTAATATCTGTTCCAAAAGATGAAAACATGCTGCCCATACATTTTCTGTAGCATCATATAGTCTGATGGAGAACAGACATGCAAACTCAAAGTATTTTATAATTGTTGCTCATCGTGTCTGAGTTGAAACTACACAACAAAGGGAGCTTTAAAAATTCCGCTCTGGTTGAAAGGAACTTTAAATATAAACTCTGCCTAATAATTTTATAAAAGTGTGGTGGACTTTTTACTTAAAATCTAATGAAATCATTGAAATAAGAAGATACATGGAGAAATATGGGACATTGCTAAAGCCCAGGAAGCCAGAAAAAATTACTTATTTTAATAATGTAGCCCAGAGATGTTGATAATGCAGAAGCTTTTTGTCTCAAATTTGTGAATTTCCTTAACAGTACTATAGGTATTTTGGGATTGTATATACCAGGGGCGCTCAACTGCACCACTGTGGTGGTGCTGAGTCACGGCAACGTGGAGAGACATTTTTGGTTGTTGCAACTGGGATGGTAGTTGCTGTTAGCATCTAGTCCGTGCAGGCCATGAAACTCTTAAACATCCTACATGTATAGGACAAACCCCACAACCAACATTTTTCTGGCACAAGTGTCCAGAGTGTTAATATTGAGATACCCTGGTATATGATGATGAAAAAGAAAAGCGATTGTATTATATTCTTATATTCTAAGTTGCTGATGATTAGCTATATTCTAATAGCTGGGAAGATAATACACTAGGGGAATTAATACGACACAGTCTGGTGGTCTTTAGAAACAAAGACCCTCTAGAGAAGAAAATATTTTTTACTTATACCACTAAAGTTATTGAGTGGTTACCAAGTGCCAGGCATTGTTGGGAGACACTGGGGAAACCCGAGTGAACAAAACAGATAGACTGCCTTCACAGAGCTCTGGTATGAATGTGGGGGACTAGTAAACAAATACATAAAATGGGACATGGAGGAGCAGGTTGTGCCATAGGGTAGATAAAGTAGAGTCATGGGGTAGGTAGGTAATGATGGGGAAAGGGAAAGGGAACACTTAGACTGGATGGCCATGAGAGACCTGAAGCTTAGGAGGGAGTGACAGCAGGAGGCAGCCAGATGAAGAGGGTTTTAGGCAGAGGAAGCAGGTTGTGAAAAGGTGTCAAGGTGGAAGTAGGCGTGGCTTGCTGGGGAGGAGCAGAGAGGTGGCTGTGGTTGGGCAGTGGTCCAGAATGGGGAAGCTGGGATGAGACAGAATACGAGAGGAGGGAGGGCCAGGTCATGCTCATTTCTTTTTTAGGTTGAGAATATTCCATTGTTTGGATGCATTTATCCATTCACTTACTGAGGGACATCTTTATTGCTTCCAACTTTTGTCATTTATGAATACAGCTGCTATGAACTTCCAGGTGCAGATTTTGTTATGGATAAATTTTCAGCTCATTTAGGTAACTTCTAAGGAACACGATCCCTGAATTGGCATGGTAAGAACATTTATGGTAAGAATATGCCAAACTGTTTCCTAAAGTGGCCGTATCAGTTTGCATTCCCACCAGCAATGAGTGAGAGTTTCTGATTATTCCCCATCTTGCCAGCCTTTGGCACTCTGAGTATTTTGGATTTTGTCCTTTCTGATAGGTGTGTAGTATCTCATTGTTGTTTTAATTTGCAGCTGCCTAATGACACAAGATTTGAACACCTTTTCATATGCTTATTTGCCATGAGTATATCTTCTTTGGTGAGGTGTCTGTTCAGTTCTGCCCATTTTTTAATTTCATTGTTGACTTTCTTATTGTTGAGTTTTACTTTGTACCTTTTGGACAATGGTTCTTTATCACATGTGTCATATAATTCTTAGGGAAATACTTTCTGGTTTGTGGCTTGTCTTCTCTTTCTCTTGTCATTCACAGAGGAAAAGTTTTTAATTTTAATGATGTCGGGATTGTCAATTATTTTTTTTATGGATCATGCCTTTGGTATTATATCTAAAAATGTCATCACCATATGTGGGGTCACCTAGAAATTTCCCCCATGTTAATTCTAGGCACTTTATGGTTTTGTGTTTTTATTTGGGTCTGATCCATTTTGAGCTAATTCTTCTGAAGGATGTAAGGTCTGTGTCTAGATTATTTTTTTGTCTTTTTACATGTGGATATCCAGTTGTTCCCAGCGCTGTTTGTTATAAAGACTATCCTTTCTCCAATGTATAGCATAGCCTTTGCTCCTTTGTCAAAGCTTAGTTGACTATATTTGTGTGAGTCTGTTTCTGGGCTCTCTGTTGTATTTCATTTATCTATTTGTTCTTTAACCAAATCCATACTGTTTTGATCATGGCTTTATAATAAGCCTTGAAATCAAGTAGTGTCAGTCTTCTTTTTTCTTTTTTCTTTTGTACTGTTTTGGCTATTCTGAGTCTTTCATTCTCCATATAAACTTACAATCATTTTGTTGATATCCACAAAAGAACTTGCTAGAATTTTGATTAAAATTGTGTTAAATCAAGTTGGGAAGAACTAGCATCTTGACATTACTGAGTCTTCCTATCCATTAATGTGGACTACCTTTCTCCATTTATTTAGTCTTTACTGGTATATTTTTATTAGACTTTTGTGGCTTTCCTCCTGTTGTACATATTTTGTTAGATTTATAACTAAGTATTTCATTTTTGGAGGTGCTAATGTAAATGGTATTGTGTTTTTAATTTCAATTCCATTTGTTCATTGCTGGCACAGAGGAAAGTGAGTGAATTTTATATATTAACCATGTATACTGCAACTTTGCTATAATTGCTTCTAAGTTCCAGGAGGTTTTTTTGTCGATTCTTTTGCATTTCCCACATAGACAATCATATCATTTGTGAACAAAGGCAGTTTTATTTTTCCTTTCCAACTTATATGCCTTTTACTTCCCTTTTTGTCTTATTGTATTAGCTAGGAAATAGAGGACAATGCTGAAAAGGAGTGGTGACAGGAGACATTCTTGCCTTGGTCCTGATTGTAATGGGAAATTTTCTAGTTTCTCACCATTATATATGATGTTAGCTGTAGGGTTTTTTTAAACGATTTTTTTAAAATAATGTTGAGGACATTCCCTTGTATTCTTAGTTTACTGAGTATTTGTCATGAGTGGGTGTTGGAATTGTCAAATGCTTTTTTCTTCATCTTTTGATCAGATCATATCATTTTTCTTTTTAGACTGGTAATGTGATGGATTTCTTTAACTGATTTTAGAATGTTGAACCAGCTTTGCGTACCTATGGTAAATTCCCCTTGGTTGTGGAGTACAATTGTTTTTAGACATTTGTGGCTTTTATTTGTTAATATTTTACTTAGAACTTTTATACTTAGATATTGGTCTGTTATTTTCTTGTGAAGTCTTTGGTTTTGGTATTAGGGTGATGCTGGCCTCATAAAACAAGTTAGGAAATGTTTCTTCTACTCCTGTCTTCTGAAAGAGATTGTAGAGACTGGGTATAATTTAAATGTTTGGTAACATTTAATAATTACTATTTTTTTCAATGTGTGTAGATATGTTTTTATTATTACAGTAAGTTCATTGCTCAGTTTTAGCACCTAGCTTCTCGTACGCTGAATATGTTTATTATGTTTATTGCATATTGTCTGCCTCCTCCCACTAGAATAAGAGCAGAAATTCTTGACTCTTTTGTTTATTGATATGTTTTATATGCCTAAAACAGTGGTTCTCAACGTGTGCTTTGCAGTTTTTTGGGGTTTTGCAAAATCCTTTTGGTGAATATATAAGGTCAAATCTATTCTCGTGGTAATAGTAAGACTTTATTTGCTTTTTTTCCCCCCCACTGTGCTGTTGCTTACACTGGTGGGGGAAAATCAGTCATGTGTAACACTATGGAGTATTATGCCTCCATCAGAAAGGATGAATACCCAACTTTTGTAGCAACATGTCGGGACTGGAAGAGATTACGCTGAGTGAAATAAGTCAAGCAGAGAGAGTCAATTATCATATGGTTTCACTTATTTGTGGAGCATAACAAATAGCATGGAGGACAAGGGGAGTTAGAGAGGAGAAGGGAATTGAGGGAAATTGGAAGGGGAGGTGAACCATGAGAGACTATGGACTCTGAAAAACAATCTGAGGGTTTTGAAGGGGTGGGGGGTGGGAGGTTGGGGGAACCAGGTGGTGGGTATTGGAGAGGGCACGGATTGCATGGAGCACTGGGTGTGGTACAAAAACAATGAATACTGTTACGCTGAAAATAAATTAAAAAAATAAAAAAAAACAACAACTGATGTTTTAGTGTGAATCGAGCAGTGACACCAAACTCTACTACTAGCTACTACATACTTCCTGGTCCTCACTCATGAGGGAGTGACAAGAGGATGTCAATTTCACTTAAAGCTGTAAAAATTATTAGTTTTATTAAGTCCTGACTCTTGAGCATGTGCCTTTTTAATATTCTGTGTGATGAAATGGGAAGTATACCTAGTACTTCTGCTGCATACTCAAAAATATGGTTGTCTCCAGGGACTAGAATTTGTGATTGAGTTGCTATGGAACATTATATTTACTTGAAATAACAACTGTGAGATAAACTATGTTTCAGTTTCAGGGCATTTGGGCATTTGGCAGACAGTTTTTTTCAAAAAAAGAATGAAGTAAGCTTGTCACCTCAAGGAAAACAATTGATAGTATTTGTTGATGATGATAAATTCAAGTTTGCAAGTGAATTTTGAGTTTTGGAAAATTTACGTCTATGAGCTCGATACTTTCCTAATAGTTACAGATTTTTCTAATGAGTTGGATACTGATATTAACTTTTGTGATGTGGGTTTTCTTTGATATTAAATAACAAAATGTGTTAATA